>NC_061117.1:224717767-224779596 GCF_002878395.1 Capsicum annuum | reverse complement strand
TGTGTATCACCTGCCCAATTTGCATCAGTAAATCCACTCAATAAAAATCACACCTCTTGTACCAAATTCCATGACTAAGAGATCCTTTCACATAGTGCAAAATCCTCTTTGCAGCATTTAAGTGAGAAGTTGTTGGATTTTGCATAAATTGAGAAACGACACCAACAGAGTAAGATATTTCTGGCCTTGTGATAGTCAGATAAATCAAACTTCCAACTAGTTGTCGGAACTTTATCACATCTTTTAAAGCCTCGCCTTCATCCTTCTTCAACTTGAGATTTGGCTCCATTGGAGTAGCCTTTTCTTTCGACTCCCCCATGATGAAACATTCTAAGAGACTCTCCGCATAACCTTTCTGAGAAACAAAGTAGCCTCGATCTGATTTTTCCACTTCCAGACCAAGAAAACATCCAATTTGCCCCAAATTTTTCATCTCAAAACTAACAGACAAGTCTTTCCTTAGATTAGAAATTTCTAATTCATTATCTCCAGTTATTATCATATCATCAACGTATAATAATATTAGGAGATATGCACTTGATTCTAATTTTATAAATAAACTAGAATCTGAATCAAATACTCTAAAACCACAAAAGATAAGGTATTGAACAACTTTACCATACCAAGCTCGTGGTGCTTGCTTGAGGCCATATAGAGCTTTCTTCAAACGACAAACATGACTTGGAAACTGCTTAGAGACAAAGCCATGAGGTTGCTCCATAAATACTACTCGATCCAACTCTCCATAAAGAAATGCATTCTTTACATCAAGCTGCCACAGTTTCCAACTTTGAAAGCAGCTAGCGAAATAAGTGACCTTACTGTCATCATCTTCGCTACCGGACTAAACGTCTCCTCATAATCCAATCCATAGTTTTGAGAAAACCCACGAGCAACTAGACGAGCTTTAAACCTATCAATGGTACCATCAGATTATTTCTTCAAGCGAAATACCCATTTGCAAGTGACTGGATTGCATTTTTCTGGTTTGGGTACCAATTCCCAAGTTTCAACAACAACAACAACAACAACATACCCAGTGTATTCCCACCTAGTGGGGTCTGGGGAGGGTAGAGTGTACGCAGATCAACCACTACCTCGGGAGAAGTAGAGAGGCTGTTTCCGATAGACCCCCGACTTAGGACTGATACCCATATACCAACCCAAATATGTGTATATAACTAGTATGGTACACAAGACAAACTAACAGAATACCAAACACAAAAGATAAGTACATATATAAACTAGTACGGTAAGCAAAATAAACTAACACCGCTAGCCACGAACAAAAAACTCCATCCCCCGAGGAGCGCACCCCTACTATTACCGACGCCCTCCCAACCCTAACCCTCTACCCTAATTCGCTTCCCTCATACCTTCCTATCAAGGGTCATGCCCTCCGTTAGCTGTAACTGCTCCATATCATGCCTAATCACCTCCCTCCAATATTTCTTTGATCTATCTCTACCCCGCCTAAAACCAACCATAGCCAGTGTCTCACACCTCCGCACAGGAGCATCTAAACCCCTCCTCATCACGTGCCCGAACCAACGTAACCTTACTTCTCGCATCTTGTCCTCCACCGAGGCTAATCCCACCTTCTCTCGAATAATCTCATTCCTTACCCTATCTTTCTTGGTATGCCCACACATCCATCGCAACATTCTCATCTCCGCCACCTTCAAGTTTTAGATGTGGGAGTTCTTAACTGGCCAACACTCCGCTCCATACACCATAGCCGGCCGGACTACCACTCTATAGAACTTACCTTTAAGCTTCGGAGGCACCTTCTTACCACATAGAACTCCCGAAGCGAGCCTCCATTTCAACCATCCTGCCCCAATACGATGCGTGACGTCCTCGTTAATCTCACCATTGCCCTTTTCTGAATGGCTTGAGAATCCAGCTTCACAACCACTCCAGCCTTCTGCGACACATCACTGAACTTACACTCCAAGTACTCCGTCTTGGTTCTACTTAACCGAAATCCTTTAGACTCAAGCGTCTGCCTCCACATTTCCAATTTATCATTAACTCCACCCCGAGTCTCGTCAATCAGAACCACATCATTTGCAAATAACATACACCAAGGCACCTCCCCTTGAATATGTCGCGTCAAAACATCCATCACCAAGGCAAATAAAACGGGCTAAGAGTCGATCCTTGATGCAACCCTATTACGACTGGAAAGTGCTCTGAATCTCCACCTACCATCCTCACCCGAGTCTTCTCCCCATCATACATATCCTGAATCGCCCTAGTGTACTCCACGGGCACCCCTCTAGCCTCCAAGCACCTCCACAGAATCTCCCTGGGAACTCTGTCATATGCCTTCTCAAGATCAATAAACACCATGTGCAAGTCTTTCTCCCTCTCCCGAAACTGCTCCACTAATCTCCTTACAAGGTGAATGGCCTCAGTGGTCGAGCGACCTGGCATGAAATCGAACTGATTCTCAGAAATCCTCACGATCCTTCTCATTCTCATCTCTACTGCCCTTTCCCAAACCTTCATAATATGACTCAACAACTTAATACCTCTATAGTTATTGCAACTCTGGATGTCTCCCTTATTCTTATACAGTGGAATCATCGTACTCCATCTCCACGCTTCAAGCATCTTTGCTGTCCTAAAAATGCTGTTAAACAACCTTGTCAACCACTCCAAACCTGCCCCGCTAGTGCTCTTCCAAAAATCCACTGGAATCTCGTCTGACCCCTTCGCCCTACCCCGCCTCATCCTGCAAATAGCTCCCTTGACCTCCTCAACCTTGATACGCCTACAATACACATAATCTCGACACTCCTCAGAATTCTCCAATTCTCCAAGTCCCCCAACACGAAACCTTTGTCCCCCTCGTCGTTCAAAAGTTTATGGAAGTAGGATTGCCACCTCTCCCTAATGAGAGCATCCTTCACCAACACTGTACCATCCTCTCCTTTGATGCACTTCACCTGATCAAGATCACGAGCCCTCCGCTCCCTGGCCTTAGCCAGCCTATACAACTTCTTATCTCCGTCTTTCTCCTTTAAAGCCGCATACAGGCGCTCAAAAGTTGCAGTCTTAGCCGCCGTAACCGCTAAATTAGCCTCTCTCCTAGCTACTTTATACTCCTCCTTATTCGTCTGTCTTTCCTCCTCATCCTTGCTTGCAACCAACTTAGCATAAGCCACTTTCTTATATTCCACCTTTCGCTTAACCTCTTCATTCCACCACCAGTCTCCCCGATGTTTGCCAGATTGACCTCTCGAGACACCTAACACCTCTCTAGCAGTCTCCCTAATACAACTAGTAGTCGTCTCCCACATACTATCCGCACCTCCTCTACTCTCCCAAGCCCCCTTACTCTTCAACTTCTCCTTTATTTCCAAAGCACTAGCCAAAGTCAAGCTACCCCACTTAATCCTGGGCCGAGCCTCCATGCTTCTTTTCTTTTTTCCCTTATTGATTACCAAATCCATCACCAACAACCTATGCTGAGTCGAAAGATTCGCACTAGGTATGACTTTACAGTCTTTACAAAGCGCTCTATCCCCTTTCTTAAGAAGTAAAAAGTCTATCTGAGTCTTGGCCACTGAACTACGAAACGTAATAAGGTGTTCCTCCTTCTTCGGGAAGCTTGAATTCGCTATCCACAACCCAAAAGCCCTAGAAAAATCCAAAAGGGAAGCTCCTCCATCATTCTGCTCCCCAAAACCACAACCACCATGCACATCCTCAAAACCTCTTGGCAAAGACCCAATATGCCCATTGAAATCCCCTCCCACGAGAAGCTTCTCTTCTTGTCTAAAGTGTCAATCTCTTCTTGCATCGCTCTTTCCCAATGTGGACAGCCCTTTGCTTCTTCATAACTTAATGGTTCTTCCGTAGTTAGTGCTCCTGTAAAGAAACACGAGGTCACGGAATAACTTTTTAGTTTGACCTCATAATCTTTGAGGTAGTCCGGTTGCTTTTTCTCCCTTGTTGACCTTGTTGCTGCTTGTTGTTCACCATTTCCTTCCCTTGAAATGTTCTGACTTGGAGATGCAACTTCTGAAATATTCTAATTTGGAGATACACTTTCTCCCTCTTCACTACAAGGTGATAACACATTTACTTTAGGAAATAATAACTCCATATTATCTCGATCATCACCCAGAACAACAAGCTTTTAAGAAGAAAATAAAGATAACGTTTCATCAAATACCACGTCTCTAGAAATGGTAAACCTGTTTGTCTTTGGATCTATGCATCTCCAGCCCTTCCTATAAGAATCATAACCAACAAATACACATTTTCTTGCTTTCGGATCAAATTTGGTTCTTTTAGTTCTGGGAACATGAACATAACAAGTAGAACCAAAAACCCGAAAATAGTTCACATTTGGCTTCTGACTATATATAAGTTCAAAAGGCGATTTCTGTATACCTGGCCAAGGAGGTAGCCTATTTGTCACATGGCATCCACATTGAATAGCTTCTGCCCAAAGCTCTCGAGGAACATTCTTGTCATGCAGCCATGAAAGACAAACCGAAGTAAGATAAGCAAGCTTTCTTTTCGCAACTCCATTCTGCTGAGGAGTATCTGGACAAGTCATTTGACGAAGAATTCTGTTGTCATGACAGTACTGGAAGAAGTCATCTGGCATATATTCTTCACCATTATCACTACAAAGACATTTTATCTTCTTCCCAAACTCATTTGCTACAACATTTTTGAACTCCACAAACTTGGATAATGCTTCGCTCTTCTCTTTCAAAAATTTCACCTAGGTGAACCTGGAGTGATCATCCACCAACACCATAACATAGCGATATCCGCTATAACTTGGTGTTCTTGTTGGTCCCATCAAGTCTGTATGAACCAATTCAAAGAGCACGTTTCTCCAATTTGATGACTTTTTGAAAGGAAGACGATGAGATTTTCCATATTGGCAGTCTTGACAAATCACGTCTTCGCGTACATTCTTCAAAGTTGGCATGCCATCTACCAACTTTCTAGAAGAAATCTGCTGCAACATTTGGTAGCCCACATGACCCAACCGAGCGTGCCAAATTGCGGAACTATCAATTTGGCTTGTTTTCTTTACATAAGCTTCACCTGTTGACATAACAAACAAAGAACCTTTCCTCTCGCCAGTAAAAATAATATCAACAGATATTTCTTTTACATTTTCAAGCACCTTCACATCAGTAGGACCAAACAATACATATTTTCCAGAATCAGTAATTTGAGGAACAGAGACTAAATTTTTCTTCAAACCTGGAACATGATAAACGTCTTGCAACTTGATACTTTTGGATTTATCATCAGCAACCTTAATCGTCACAACTCCTTCTTTTGCTACTGGATATGTCTAGTTATCTGCTGTGATAATGACTCGATCTCCATGATGTTCTTGCGTCTCCGAGAATACAAAATCATCTCCAGTGACATGACGAGAGCACCCTGAATCAACGATCCACTCTTCCCTCTTATTGTTGTTAGCACAATTGACAAAATCTTGCGCTGACTTTTGTTCAACAGCTTCGATGCTAAAACATTGTTCCCATTTCATTTGCTCATCTCCGTCATTGGTGCACGCAACATTGGCTTTAGAAAGTTTTACTCGACAGTTTTTCTTGATGTGCCCAATTTTCCCACATCTGTAGCACTTCTTGTTATTATGTGAATTTCCACCTTTTTCCGTGGTTGTTTCTTCTTCTTTATTTTTGTTCCAAGTTGATGTATTCTTCTTGTTCGACTTCTCTTTAGAAGATAGAACATCATCAGTTTCAAGATTCTTAGCCATTTGTTTAGCTAAAGCTTCTTGATTAGAAAGCATGTTCTCTAATTCCTCAACAGATGGTTATTGCGGCCATCCTTGAATGGAAGTGACAAAAGGACCGTACTCCTTTTTCAATCCACGAATAAGATAGCGTCGTAGGCGTGACTCACTAATCTTCTCTTCCGGATCAATCTCTGAAATTTCAGCACAGATACTTTTAACTCGCAAAAAGTAATCTGAGATAGACATACCTCCCTGTTGTAACATTGCCAACTCATTCTCCAATAGTTGCAGCCTTGCCGTATTTTTCTTGGTAAACAGCCTTTCGAGCGTGTCCCAAACTTCTTTTGGAGAGACAACATCACGAACATGATCAATAAACTCCTTGCTGATAGAAGTCCTCAAAGCAAAGAGTGTTTTTCCGCACTTGATCTTTCATTTCCTTCGTAATTCGGCATTCTCAGGAGTATTGGCTGGGATTATTGAATCAGTTCCTACAATTAAATCCCACAGATCCTGACCTTGAAGGTATGCTTCCATACACATTCTCCAATACTTGTAGTTAGTGCCTACAAGTTTTTCTATTCCATATTGAGTATTTCCCCCGTTTGAGGCCTCCATTGCTACAAACAACAAAAGCTTTCTCTTCACACTTTTCAAACTTCTCCAATAGAGTAAACTGATAGACAAGAAGATAGAAAAGAAAAAAGAATTCCTCCCTTCAACCTTGCTTTAATACCATATAACAAAAGTATTGAGCAGGAGAACTTATAGAACAAGAACAGTGAAGGAAAATAAAACAGCCGAAAGCTTTTTGTTGAATAGAAAATATGGCGACTGAAATTACAAGAGAAAACAGAGAAACTTTACTCTGTATATATAGACTCCTACTACAAATATAAATCCTAAATTTAACGTTTTATTCCACCTAACTTACTCCTAAAATTACTAACTTCCAGGTCACTTTATGAGGTGAACAAACCTCACCTAGTAATTATTTTGACCTGGTAAATACAGTAAACTAAATAAGACAGTAAGTTGCACTAATTTGTTACAGGCTTTATGGTTAGCTAATTTGTGGTGTTAGAATGCAAGTGGTAAGCTTTAGCTCGGGGGGGTTGTTCTTTATGTGTAGCTAATTTCTGGTGTTAGGATGCAAGTTGCAAGCTTCAGCTCTTTTGGTTGGGGGTGGGGGGGGAGGGGTGGTTTGGGGGGGTGGGGGTCTTTATCTTTAGCTGATTTCTGGTGTTAGGATGCTATTGGCAAGCTTCAGCTCTTTTGGGTGGGGGTGGGCGTGAGGGGTGGTTTGGGGGATGGGGGGTCTTTATCTTTAGCTAATTTCTGGTGTTAGGATGCAAGTGGCAAGCTTCAGCTCTTTTGGGTGGGGGTGGGAGTGAGGGGTGTTGGGGGTGGGGGGGTTGTTCTTTATGTTTAGCTAATTTCTGGCTAAGATGCAAGTGATAAGCTTCAGTTCTTTGAGTGGTGGTACTGGGGTGGTGTTAGGTAGATGTAATGTTTCGTCTACACTTTACCCTCTCCAGACGCCACTATCTGGGATTACACTGGGTGTGTTTTGTTGTTGTTGTAAAGACTTTTTTTTTCTTTTTTTGGACGGGAGTTCTTTATTTGATAGTAAATCTGCGACGACTAGAATGAATTCCTTTTTGTGATGATGAAGTTGAGGTTTATAGTCTCTCTATGGAAGATCTACAGGGCAAAGGCGGTGGGTAGTGTGGGACCTAAACCTTCACCCTAAGACCTTTTTAACCAAATAATGAAAAGAAAAGGTTGCAACTTTGGTTAAAGTGCTTTTATTTAATACAATAATGACATGAGTGGAGCTTGAACGAAATAATAAGGATTCATATATAGCCGAATGCTACTTGTTTGGAATTGAGGTGTAGTTGCTGTATTAGTTAAAAGTGTTTTTATTTGATATGAATGATGATATGAATTGAGCTTAAATGAAATTGTGATTCAATTAGCCGACTTCAACTTGTTTGGGTTAGAGGTGTAGTTGTTGTATGGTTAAAGTGCTTTTATTTGATATGATTGATAATATGGGTTGATTCAATTAGCCGACTCTAACTTGTTCAGGACTGAGGTGTAGTTATTGTGTTTGTTAAATTGCATTTATTTATTTGATATGATTCATGATATGAGTTGTGATTCAATTAGCCGACTCCAACTTGCTTGGGATTGAGACATAGTTGTTGTATTGGTTAAAGTTCTTTTAGGACTATGAACAATAGCATTTGTCGAACAGTTTTACTAAGTTAAGTTCAAGCTGTTCTTTGTAAATTGGTGTTTTTTTAATTTCTCATTAGTGACAATTGCTACGGTTTTTGTTAAACTTCTCTGCAGGATAGCTGGAGAACATTTTGTTGACGAGACCGGGTGTGTACTGTAATTGTGACAATGAGGCCTTCTCAAAACGCTGAGGATATCAAGGAGTTTAACAGATTCTTTAACCAACCCATAGAGTATCAAGATTCTTTTTTCTTGCCTTCTGTTAACAATCCGAACAACAACCAATCGTTTTATGCTGATCGTGGTCAGCAGACACAGGTCTCTGCCTTAAAACCCGACCAACACTGCTATGTTGAATCATCCACTGGAAATTCGAGTGAACTTGTTTCCGATTCACCTCCTATTGATGCTTTCTTTGCTGACGGAACTCCGATGATGCATCAAGGTTCTGATTCATGTCGTTCAGACATGCATCATTCTCCTGATGAAACACATCACTCATCGGGTAACAGTTCCTGCTTCACTAGTGATGTTACTGACCTGAAGCACAAGTTAAGGGAAATTGAAACTGCAATGCTGGGGCCGGATTCAGAAAGCTTGGAATCATATAATACTACCCCAGTGGCTGCAGCCAATCAAATTTCATCGGAGTCGGATAAATTGGTCGGAGTGATGGAGATGATGCCTAGAGGAGATTTGAAAGAAGTTCTAATTGCTTGTGCTAAAGCAATAGCGGAGAATAATTTGATTACAGCTGAATGGTTAATGTCAGAACTACGCACAGTGGTATCCGTTTGTGGGTCTCCAATGCAACGTTTAGGAGCGTATATGCTGGAAGGTTTAGTTGCCCGATTGGCCTCCTCAGGAAGCTCCATCTACAAGGCCTTAAGGTGCAAAGAGCCTACTAGCGTTGAGCTCTTCTCGTACATGCACTTGCTTTATGAAATCTGTCCATACTTCAAGTTTGGATATTTGTCAGCAAATGGTGCAATTGTCGATGCCATGAAAAGTGAGAACTCAATTCACATAATCGATTTCCAGGTCGCTCAGGGTAGCCAGTGGATCACCTTAATCCATGCTCTTGCAGCCCGTCCTGGTGGACCCCCACGAATCCGCATTACAGGGATTGATGATTCCACATCAGCTTACGCTAGAGGAGGGGGGATTGAAATTGTAGGTCGGAGGTTATCAAGCGTTGCTGCATCTTGCAACGTACCTTTTGAATTTCATCCCGTGGCTGCTTCTTGTTCTGATGTTGAGATCAAGCATCTTAATGTCCGACCTGGGGAACCATTGGCAGTCAACTTTGCGCTCGTTTTGCACCATATGCCCGATGAGAGCGTTGGAACTCAAAATCACAGAGACAGACTTCTGAGGATGGTTAAAAGCTTATCTCCCAAGATTGTTACGTTAGTAGAGCAAGAGTCCAACACTAATACAGTCCAATTCTTTCCCAGGTTTTTGGAGACACTGAACTACTACCTATCTGTATTCGAGTCTATAGACGTGGCTCTACCTAGGGACCATAAGGAACGAATCAATGTTGAGCAACATTGCTTGGCTCGCGAAATTGTGAACATACTAGCATGTGAAGGGGCAGAGAGAGTTGAGCGTCATGAGCTTCTTGAGAGGTGGAGGTCACGATTTTCTATGGCCGGATTTGAACCATATCCGTTAAGTTCCTCAGTGAATGCTACTATCAAGACCCTACTGGAGAATTACTACCAAAGCTATACGCTTGATGAGAGGAATGGCGTTCTTTATCTTGGCTGGATGAATCGCGATTTGGTTGCTTCTTGTGCCTGGAAATAGTCATCCTACCATAAGTATAGGTGCATGTAACTTCTAGCTTGATAATGGTAAGAGATAGCAGCAACTTTTTGTTTGTTTGTTTGTTTGTATTAAGTTAAAAAGCACCATAATTTAATCTTGTTAGGATCTGTTCTATCAGAAACTAATCAATGTTTTTATCCATCACATTGTGCTTTTTATTGCTAGCTCAAAAAGGATGTCATTTGTTCTGTTGTTTGTTCGTGTGAGAGACCCAACTATCTTCAAGAAACGTTTTGATGTGCCACTAATTAAGCCAAAGAAGTTCTATTTCAGGGGCTTTCTAAGTTCGGGGCTCATACACGTTTCTATTCGTATATACAAAGTGAATTTCGAGGCTCATATACGAATCTCCAAAAGTTTGTATTTATATACAAAACTAATTTGTATATTTAACTACTAAATTATA
This sequence comes from Capsicum annuum, assembly GCF_002878395.1. Taxonomy (NCBI): domain Eukaryota; kingdom Viridiplantae; phylum Streptophyta; class Magnoliopsida; order Solanales; family Solanaceae; genus Capsicum; species Capsicum annuum. The sequence goes on along the minus strand of NC_061117.1, from coordinate 224,769,361 downwards.
GCAGAATAATGGAGCCTCACACACAAATGAAAATTCGCAAAAATGCAGTATCATAATATCTTTGACCAAAACAATTTCGGCAAATACACTAGCCAAGTACCCTCATCCTAATTACAGAAAAGACAAATACATTGAAAAAGTTCATCATAATTCCTAGAAAATGCCATAGATAAGTATTCATAGACATTTGCTCAGTCATCCACTGTTGTTCCATTTTCTAATATACTCTAGGTATATGTACACAGATACGGCCTACGGGGATAACTTTTTGGTAATTACGTAAAGAACACTAGGTGAAGGTGTATTATACAACTTCTAGAAGTATATCGGAAAGTATCTATACTTCAACTAGAGATATCTTTGTAATCCACCAAGATGCAGGGGGAAGAATGGATGATGGCTTCTTATTGTTAGGCTTATACTTGATGGCAGATATGATCACGGGCCGAGGAGTATCTTTCCGTAGCTTTGGAGAGACTGGGTAGAAGGTTGTAAAGGTAAAGTTTCGAAACTAGGTCCTTGAACACGATTATCTATAGCTCCAAATCGGCTCATGCCATTATGTACAATACCATATCGCGCTACAACTGCACCTGGTTGTACTAGCATCATACCAGAACGTGAAACTTGAACTTGGTTATGGAGGGTGTGAAGTTGCCCGTTGTTCCCATTGTCCAGATGATATCCAGTACCGACACCTAGATCCAGACTAAGTGAGTTGGTCTGTTCTGCCCTGATCCTTGAACCGCCAGTTACAGGCGTGGATCCTGTCATTTCATGGTTATTATTCCTCGCAGTAGGTACATCGTGATTATGTTTTCCTTCATATGTGGTGATAACAGCTTTGGGATCGTGAGAAGCCCTCTCCACGTGTTTCCTGACAGGGCATCCAGCATTGGTGCACTTGTAATAGCTCCTGCATGACATGAAAATCAGGAGAAAAGATTGACCACTCGTGATTAGAGAAAAGAAAACTCAAAGCGAGATGAGGAAATTTTGAAATGCATTGAGATTTCGCAGGTTATATGGGAAAAGAAAAGGCTCGAAATCCATAGCTTCTGTCAGTTCCACCTAAAAGCATCCTTTTGTCCATGGACATGTTACAAAAGCTTCCCAGAGTTATATGAGTCATCATGCATGCGAGTGTTTGATGAACTTAACGACGACTGGTTTCTAATTCCTCTTAAATTCCCAATTAACGCATGTTGGCTTACAAGAAAGAAGATATTGGAGATTGATGGACTAAGATCCTGCCATCCTAGAGGCCTCACTGTCTTGTTTAGGTTCTTAGCATTCATCAAGAGAAGACGCGATATCATAAGTGTTATACTTTCTTAGGCTACATTACAACCAACTACTCAAATCATTTTGAAATGACTACTATATAGAAAAGCTAATACAACCAACAATCAGTAATGACCTTCGTCAGATACCCGTCACATACCAAAATTTATCTGGTCTGTGCGCTGCGCACAACAATCATGTAACTGAGGTCATGTGTTCAGATAACTACAAGCCATAAGTGTTACATACCTGGGATTAGGATTGCCTCGGACCACCTTCTGTCCATATTTGCGCCACTTGTACCCATCATCCAATATATCAACTTCACTGACTGTTTGAACAACCACGCGTGGTTCACGGATAGGCTTTATCACTGGTGTTACATCCATCCCACCATCCATTTTCCTGCTTAAAATTTTAACCATTTATCAGATCTATTCAAGGAATGAATTGAAGGTGTGCCAATAGTTTTACCTTCTTTTCGCAAATTGATCATCCTCATCCATGTCATCATTAGTGCCTTGCATCTGTGACGCTGCTCCTTCAAGAGCATCAGTGTCCGTTTGAGGTGATACAGGGGTACTACCAGGCTCAATTTTATTAGTTTGGACATTGGTGTTGAACTTGTCTTCAACATAGACTGAGAATCGATAAAGGTTGACTCAGAACAACATTACAAAAACTTCAGAATAACCACTTTATGCTCAATTGTGAGGGTAACAATGCTAAAAGAGCTACTTGTTTACCTTCTTGACCCCTGAAACACGCTTCTTTCTCGCATTTATCTTCTTGGATAGACACGAGAGAACCAGGAGAAAATCGGCGACACAGTTGGGGTTTAGGATGATCATGGGAACCTTTATAAACAATCTCTGTTATTTGTCCTTCAGGTGACCGCTCAAATATCTTTTTCACTTCACAGTTTGGGTATGTACATTTGTAATAGCTTCTTGGAAATTCACTTCCTTTAACAAGTTTCTGGCCATACTTTCGCCAGTTATACCCATCATCTGATGATCTCTCAGATGTTACTGATGATACATCTTTATGATCGGCATGTGAACCTTGCATGCTTGCATTAGATGGACCTCCCGGATTCATGGCATCAACATTAATAGGTTGACATAGACTCTCTTCTTTTGATGAAGCATCAACATTAACAGGCGCAGATATACTCAGTTCTTTTGATGATTCCATCTCGAGTTTAGCTAGAGATGAAGGTACCAACAATTGACGATGACTTTGATCTTGAACTTCTTTCAGTGGATCATTTTGTTGTTGGTTGAAACCTGTAGAAATCTTGATTACAGAAGCATATTAGGAATGTAGGAACTGACTGCAAGTAAACTAATACAACTTTTTCTATAAATAAATTATTCAATAAGCTAATAATAGAGATTACATCTAAAAGTTCATTTTTGAAGATCTACAAGAAGAGGACCCAAAAAACAAGGTGTGCAGGGCAAATTTATACTCCGTGAAACCTTTAAGATATACAGGGAAACAGATGCTTCTGAACTAGATGTCTCAGTAAATAAAGGGCGATGAAGATATTGGGAAAATAACCACTAGATGTGTGATATATGCTGACTTTCTAAAAGTTCAAAAGAATACTACCAATATTAAAAAGGCGAAAGAATTACTTTGACTAGCACGCTTGGTTATTTACAACATACATTCTGACATGATATAACGGTCACAGAAGAATAGATAATGTGACAAATCATAAAAGAGGTAAGGAGGATCATCAACAAGGCAAAGTAGTTGAAAGGTCATATCCACTGGTTTAACAATTCATTTCTTGACACTATGCATGAACACACTCAAACTACTGCTCATGGTGCTATCAACTTACCGACATAGCTAAATTAATTTTCTTCTACTTGTGTGAAAAGGACTGTAGTGCTGCCACATAAGAAACATGACTCTCTTCGATATGAAGACAAAAAGAAACACATGAGCAAATCAGAGCTACTTTACTTCTGGATAGCATTACACCACCATTTAGAACCTGCACAATTGACATTGACTGCAAACAGATGCCATATTAAGAGAAAGACAAGATACCGAGAACCTGAGTTAAATTTTCATTTTTTCTGAGTTTAACATCGGTCAGTTGTTAAAAAGGGCTACTGCTAATAAAAACGCTCTTGTTCATTTGTTCTTTGTTTCTAATCCAACATCAATAATATTTCAATAGAGCATTACCACATGTTCAGTTGCAAACGATCCTGATGTAGAACTAGATCCACTGGCATTTTTGAACTCAAAGCAGCTGGATTTTCTTTCAATGTATGAATTGCTACTAGAATAACCTCTCGTCAATAAGAATGCAGCAGCCCCACCAGAGCCTTGCACTGTTTGAAATTTGGAGAAGGAACCTGTAGTCGGAGATGGCTCAGCCTGCAGGTTATAAGTGAAATAGGCTAAGTGTTTTGACAGGTAAATGAAATAGACTTAAGTTATTGATCACAATTTTCTTTTCCAAAGGGAAACACAGTTATGCATAGACAGACATGGGACATATTATTTACTGTTCTTTCTCAGTTTTCTGCTGCGTTTAGGGAAAAAAAATTCTTTTTGCACATCACCTTCTGGTTTATTTTTTATCATTTGGGCGGAGGAGGATAGATGCTACTTATGGTAGTGAGAAGATTACTTATCTGCAATAGAACATTAGCATTTTCACCCGAATAAGACAAAACACTTACGCAAACTTAAAAAAGCATATATCGTTAGAAAGAACATCGTAGGGGACTTTACTGATGCCAGTATCAGGACAAAGCACTAAAAAATAAACATCTTTTTCCTCAGGGAACAACATAGTGGAAAAGCTAAGCACCTTGCGAAAAGGAAGATTCATTATGCGAAAAAACAACACTGAGGCCTAACCGAACTTATTCCACACAGAAGAACGAAGAATATGTATTCCGGTAAAAGCCAGACGCATAATTCTATTAAAATACACTAGTAAATCGTTCATGTAAGCATCAGTACCAACGGTTGCAATTTGCACAGATAAGCATACTTCTACTTATAGATAAATATTATATTCTCAAATGAGCACTTAGTATATGGTGAAGAATCAAATGAACAAGTTGCAAATTGTAATGCCAATGAAAAGAACCGAATAACTAATCAATAATTCAAACTGTACTTAAAGAAAGCAACTATCACATCAAAAAAAAATCCTCAAATCTTCCACTGATAGCATATTATGACATAATCAAACTAAACAAACGAAGGAAAAAAGTTTTTCTACTCCATCTGATTCAATTTGTTTGTCAAGTTTTGATTTGGCACGGAATTAACAAAAGTAAAGAATTAAATCTTGCGATCTTAAAATAAAGATACGTGGAATGTACCAAAATGTACTTTAATCTTGTGCTCTTAAACATAAAGAGCAGCCCATTGCATTAAAACTCCCACTATGCGCGAGTCTAGGGAAGGGTTGGACCACAACATTCTACGCAACTTTACCTTGCATTTTTGCAAGAGGCTATTTTTACGGCTAAACACATGACCTCCTGGTCACATGGCAGAAACTTTACAGTTACTCCAACGCTCCCCTTCTATGGTCTTAAACACGTAACGTGGAAAGTTGAAAATAAAAAATTGTCAAAAAAAGAAAGAGACATTCTTTCCGAAACGGACTGAAAAGGAAAACATGGCAAACAAATTGAAACGGAGGGAATAATAGTTTGCATTTCACTCAATTAAAGACAGCACAACTATACACCTTATTCTAAACAACACTTAAACTAATTAAGAGATTCTTAATAGTGGTTAAGATTCGCTAATTATTTTTCTTATAGCTTATCCTTCATTTTCTTATCAATCAAAAATATAATAACACCTAATTAGTTCTCATAATCTCCTCCCTCCCTAGATCTACTGAAATTCAGGACTATATAGCTCCTATTAAAAGAATAAATAAATAAAAAACCACCTTAGCCTAAATAACTCCACAAATTGCATACCAAAAAAAAAATACTAGTGATTCTTTCAATGTGTCCGATCCTTGGTGAATAGAGTTACATGATTTAGTCGAATTGCATGAAAGCTGCCTCGGATATCGTGGTTATAAAAAATATAATAATAATAACTTCAAAATTACCTAATACAACATATTTTTCTCAGGTAATGTAGAATATTTTTAACAAAACAAGCTCAAATTTCCCCCATAGATGGCTAAAAATTGCAAAGATACTTGATTTAGTCGAGGCGCAGAAAAGTTAGCCCGAACAGCACCGTTATTTAAAAAATAAATAACATTGTTTCAGCCAGAATATTTTTAGCAAAAAAAGCTCAGATTTCCTCCAATGATGATTAAAAATAACAGATACACAAAAGCTAAAAAAAAAAAAAGATTAACTTCAAAATTACTTAATGTAACACATTTTTTTCAGCTGATGAAGAACATTTTTAACAAAACAAAAAATGGAGAGTGAGTGAGAACTGACTTTGATGTTAGAAAGGAGAAGAGGAGATTCGAGGAAGGAAGAAGGACTGAGACCGGGAGGTATAGTGATACATGTGGACCTAGAGATCGGTAACATAGCTGGAGTCATCAGCTTGTACTTTGCTACGGCTCCGCCTCCGTTCGATCCGCCGGGAGCTGCGGCGGAGGAAGCGGAGGTTCTGCCATTAGTGAGCTGCTCGGCGTGGGAGTTTGCCATTGATGAGTGAGAGGAGGTGCTTTTTTGGTGTGAAGAAGAAGACAACAGTGAAAAGGAGTGTGACCGGGGGCAGTGGGCAGGGGTACTTTGGTCATTTTGACTGAAACGGTAATTTTGCCTACTTTGTAAGCAAGGAGATCGTGTATGCTAACATTTTTCTTTTTAAACGGGGTACAGAGGTTGTTTTTAATAATATCGATCTATCTTAATTTTGCTTTCTTATTTTATTTATCGCGAAGGTGACACCTACTTTGTCTTGTATCACTTTGCTCGCACATTTATTTGAATATCCACAACTCTGCTAACTTCCTCTCTTGAACATATATGTTTTTATTAGACGTCATGCTGCCTCATATAATAATATTAAGCCTTGGTGCCACATTTCTTTTTTGGGGGGTTTCTCATTCGGTGTTCAATGTCCACATTGTAGTTTCAACTAATCCGGATCGCACACTACAAGGCTCATTCTGGAGGACTCTCCCAATTCTGGTGTCACATTCTTATCCTACGGTACCCTAATTTAAGCCTTTATTTCACTTATTTCGTTTCAATATAATATGCAAAATTATTATGAGTTTCTTCATTTTCTTTGATTACATTCAAAATACTTATCTCTTTAATAGTGACTCGTTCATCGATCTTCTATCGAAATATAATAAATTAAATTAATTTGATGTTGATTTCAAATAGTATTCATGAAACATATTTGTGTGCGTACTTTTGATATGGTCAGTGAAAGACGATTTGACGCAAGTTGACTTTGGGACATGGGATCTAGGTGTTACTATTGACTAGTCTCTATCCAAGTACTATGTATGTTCTTGCAACTAATTCCACTCTCCATAATTGCCACTTGAAATTATATTCCTCTACATTGGGTTTTATCTTATGTTAAATAACGTTTCTAATAGAAATAATAATGTTAGTAGAGAGTACATTTGGGGCCCGGTTCGAGCGTTAAATGAAAAAAATTATATTAAGAGTATCGTCTTTAGAAATAGGTTCTGTAACATACAAATTAGTAAGACGTCAATATGAGTATAGGTTTTATAACATACGAATTAGTAAGGCGTCAATACGAGTATCGAACACTTAATAGATTCCTTGTGTTTGTATTCCTAAAGTTGTTGTCACTTGTCATGCGACCAAGAAATTACGAGTTTAAGTTATGGACAGTGGCGGATCCAAGATTTAAGCATTGTGGGTGCTTAAAAAATTTAAAAACTGAAAAAAGATAAAAATTCACCTTAATGAGGTTTAAACCCGAGGCATCCCTTTCAGGGGAGAACCTTAGAGTCAACTTAAACGTCAATGCACCGAACCAACTTTTTATTTTAATGGGTGCTTTTATATATTATATACCTATTTTCGTATATTTTTTATGTAATTTTACTTATTCCGTGTCGAGTTTAGTGAGTGTCGGAGCACCCCACAAATGAATGTAGGTCCGCCCCTGGTCGTGGAAGCAACATATTGCATAAATGTGAGGTAATGTTCCTTACAATAAATACTTGTAGTTCAATCTTTTCACGAATCTTGCATATAGTGAAAGTTTTAGTGGACCGAATTATTTTTCTTTATTTTTAATTCATCAAGAAGAAGCAAAGGAAGAGCTAGGACTGCTTATCGGACGAATCGGATGGACCATCACACTTAACGGTTTAGCTTAACAGTTATCGGTTTAAAAATATACAAATCCACTAGACAACCGATAAGATATCGGTTGGTTCGGTAACGGATAAATAATTATTGAGCGGTTATCGGACGGTTTATCGGATATCCACAATTCTTACTTGAATGCGTCTCAAAATCAGAAAACAAAACAGAATAGAACATTCTTTTCTTTTCACAGTGACACTGACAACAAAAATACTAGTGCTAAATCTCTTTAAAGCTTTGGCTACTATTTAGTAGTTTTGATTTGAGTTGGCAAAGCAAACCAAAGCAATGAACAGGGTATGAGTTTTGACCTTGTGTACTTGAATAAATAATAACTTTAGTAGTTACTAGTTAGTAAGCACTTTACTGTTTAGGGTTAATTAGGGATGAACTTTAGGTTAGAATTTAGATCCATTAGGTTTGAGTTTGAATTTTACTACAATATAATATAATATAATATATATTTTATATATCTAGGTAAAAAATATAAGTATATATGGTAATTCTTAACGGGTTAACGGTTTATCCAATAAAAAAATTGTGTAATCCACCCTCATACCAATAAGCCGTTAATTAAAAAAATTTAATCCGTTCATCAACCATTTATCCGATAAGCCAGTACCAATAAGCCAATAAATTAATTTTGCGGATGGCTTATCAGATACGGTTCGATTTTGAACAGCCCTAGGAAGAGCAATAACCATTTCTGAAATTTGCCAATAGGCTAAAATATGAATTATAACTTAAATAGTTACATACAATTGGCTATCTTATGCAAATCTAACCTTTGGTAAAAGGCCATCTAAACTTTGAGGGCCACGACATCAACGAATTGCTAAATTTTTGGGCCAATGATTAGCATTGATGGGCCTTAAAGACATAAAACAGTTACTAATTGAAAAACATTCCATTTCGGCGGATTGAAAAAGTCATAAACTACTATAATTGTGTAATTTTCTATTGACGTTAATATGACGACTCTCTCAGTTACACGTGTTTACAAAATAGAACATTCTATTCTTATGATTGGTCCTATGTGATGATAAGCAACAATAAGAATTCTGAAAATCAAATTTGATATTGCACGAGAGTGAAAGTTGAAATAGATTATTAATCTTTAACTTTTTCGAAAATTCTTTATTAATACTCGTGAATGAACCGTTATGATATTGGTCTAAGACTTCGTGTTTGAGATTTGTTGTACTCACCTAAAGTGTAAGGAGTTAGAAGCAAAGAATGATCATCCCATGCTGTTTCCATACTTTTATCTATATTTGTCAATGAATTTATGACGCACTTCCATAATATGATAATATCCTCCCAAACCTTATTAAAAAATTATGCTTTTTACTAATGTGTGAAAACTTTCAAACCATAATCTTATTCCTTAAATCTTGACTCAGAAACATGTTGTCCTTTTTTTTTTAAACCATTTCGATCTTTATCTAAGACTACTTGTATTAAGCTTTTTTAAAGAGTAAAATATATTTAACGAATGATCCTTCAATATATTCTTTAAATCTCGACTCGAAAACAAGTCGTCCTTCTTTTTAACTATGATTTTAAGGCTCGTGCATTTAGCTTATTTAAAGAGTAAACTATAATTAAGGAAATGATCCTCCAAATCATATTTCCATATTTCGACAAGCAGTTAATGCCCTAAGAGAAATTGGCGATAAGTCTATTTGCATATCCTTAGTCCAAAATCTCTTAGCAAACTCGATGGTACCGTTCTCGGATATTATCGATTTTGCTACCGAGATTGTTACCCCAAGTTTGTCCAGCAGCGATTGAATGTTGAAGTAGTACCGTCTTAAGTGTTGGGCTTGGTTGGAGTTGGTTTACCGGACCGAAGAGTGGCAAGCAATATTATTACAATACCGAAAAGAACTTGTCGCGGGAGCAGCCAAAAAAGAAAAGACTCCTTCAACAACAAAGAAAGAAATTGCGTAAGTAAAGAGAAAGATAGTCAGTCCTCTTGGATCTTTATTTATCAATTAATATAAATGACTCTCCTCCATAATATCCTCCCGACCTTATTCTAAAACTATGAAAATTTTTGCTCAAATAAGAAACTTTTAGGTATCGTTTAGTGTGAGGTATAAGATATAATAGTTCTCGAATAAATTATTTCATATTTTATTGAAGATATTAATTAGTCAGGTATTATTTATCCGATCATTTATAAGACATAATCATATTCTTTTTTTTCTATTATTTGTATGATCGGTTAAAAATAGTCTTCCAAATACAATAGAATTCACGTTTTACTAAGCAATATTTAATACTCCAAGATACTTTCCCACGTGTAATCCGGATTCTAAATAGTAATAATCTAATTTTCACCTAATCCAAGTAATTAAATGACTAACAACTACTAAACCAAACCTTAACCATGGTTAATTCAATTTTCGTCAACTGAAAGTCTAAACTTAACCATAGTTAACATTGTCCTATAAATATCAGCTGCTATAAACCCTTCAACTTTTCTTTTTTCCATTGCCCTATTATTCCGTTTCGTTAGAAAAAAAAAAAAAAAAAAAAAGAGAAATAATTCAGCTTTTTTGCTTTTTTGTTCGTTGAAGAAGACGACGAAATTCCGTAACGTTCGCACTTAATGGTAAATATATATATAAATATATTTTTTTTTAATATAAAGTTTCTGTTTTTATCGATAAATCCAGTTTAGTCAATGATTTTTTTCAATTTTATTTCATACAGTTGTTTTGATATTTGTTTTTTATTTGAATACTTTGAATTTTCGATGTGTTTGATATAAAAAGTGTACAAAAAGAGTTCAATTTTGGTGAATTTTGAAGAAAATTTGATGAGTTACTGTTTTTAGTGATAAATTCAAAGGTATTTTTTTTTTAAATCTAAGAGTTCAAAATCGTTGTTTTGAGATTTGTTCTCTAGTCGAGTAGCTTGAATTTTAGTAGTTTTGCTTTAAAAAGCGTAAAGAAAAGTTCAATTTTGGAGACTTAAGGAGAAAGTTTGAGGAGTCTCTGTTTTTTTTGATAAATCCAAAGGTTTAAACTTTGAAAAATCGATTTTTAATTTTTTTTGCTATTTTTTAAAATCTCTGAGTTCAAAAACATTGTTTTTTGATTTGTCTCCATTCGAATAGCTTGGATTTTAGCTGTTTTTTTGTTGCAAAAAGTGTCAATTTTGAAGAAAATCTGACTTGTCACTTTAAATTCAGTTTTTATTGATAAAAATCGATTTTTTTTTTAAATCTCTATTTTTTAATTTAAAAGTTCAAAAAAAAAAAAGTTTTGATATCTGTTTTCGATTCGAATAGCTTGAATTTTACTTGTTTTTACTATAAAAAGTGTTTTAAAACTTCAATTTTGGTGAAAATTTGAACTAATTAGGTGTTTTTTTTTTAATTCATGGTTGAAGGTGCAGAGCGTGAATGTGGATCAGGATCGGGAATCGGAGCCATTCGTTGAACTCGACCCGACAGGTCGATACGGGCGGTACGACGAGCTATTAGGTTATGGAGCAGTGAAGAAAGTGTACAGAGCATTTGATCAAGAAGAAGGCATTGAAGTAGCATGGAACCAAGTGAAATTGCGTAATTTCATCGATGATCAACAGGTGATTGATCGGTTATATTCGGAGGTGAGGTTATTGAAGACGTTAAAGCATAAGAACATAATCGCATTGTACTCAGTTTGGAGGGATGAGAAAAGGAATACTTTGAATTTCATAACGGAGGTGTGTACATCGGGGAATTTGAGAGAGTATAGGAATAAGCATAAGCATGTATCGATGAAGGCTTTGAAGAAATGGTCTAAGCAGATTCTTAAGGGATTGGATTATTTGCATACACATGAACCTTGTGTTATTCATAGGGATCTCAATTGCAGTAATGTCTTCATTAATGGCAATATTGGGCAGGTATGTTATTGAGCGCGTGTAGTTTCTTGTCATTCGATTTTTGTTATTGATGTTTAGTATGATTTGTGGTGCTTTTACTTTCGTTTATTCTCTTTTTGGATTGTGTTGAACTGTTTTCCTCGAGTGGAGGGTCTATCGGAAACAACTCTCTATCTCTGAGATAGGGTTATGTACCCGTTACGCTGTATATTGTTGTTGCTGCTTTATCTGTTGTTCTATCATGTTTTGCCGAGCGAGGGTCTATCTGACCTCTCTACCTCTGAGGTAGGTTATGTACCCATTACACTGTATATTGTTGTTGTTGCTTTATCTGTTGTTCTATCATGTTTTGTCGAGTGAGGGTCTATCAGAAAGAACCTCTCTATCCTGCAAAGATATGGGTAAGGTTTGCGTACATATTAGTATCTGTTATTGTTAGCATTAGCCTTATCTTCATTGAGAAATAGTTTTATTAATTCTTCTATGTCATAGCTATTTGTCCAACCAAAAAAGGATAATGTTGATTATTATACCTTTGAGGAAGTATTTATTATATGAACATTATTGTGTCGTTCACATGCAGAAACATTCATTTCGCCAATTGTTATTTACTTCTTTTGACTTGGAAAGAAAAAAAAGATTTGGTTTTTATTTGATTCATGTTAGTCTTTTTTGATATCCTTGTTTTCGCTTGCTTCTTCATGAACTTTAGAATTTCGAAAGAAGTATGACTGGTACGAGCTTTATTCGCGTTGTGTTGAAACAGGTTAAGATTGGTGATTTGGGTTTTGCAACGATAGTAGGGAAGAGTCATTCAGCACATTCAGTTCTTGGAACCCCGGAGTTCATGGCACCGGAGTTGTATGATGAGGATTACACAGAGCTGATCGATATCTACTCATTTGGGATGTGTGTTTTGGAGATGGTGACGTTGGAACTGCCTTACAGTGAGTGTGATAACGTGGTGAAGATTTACAAGAAGGTAATATCCGGAGTGAGGCCTAAGGCGATGTACAAGGTCAAAGATCCCGAGGTCAAGCACTTCATTGAGAAGTGTCTTGCTCAGCCTAGAGTTAGACCCTCTGCTTCTGATCTCCTTCAAGACCCTTTCTTTCGCGACATTAACGACGATGATGACGAAAATGACGATGAAGAGTGGACTAGTAACAACTATTGGCCTGCCTAGCTCAGCCATTGCTATTAGTTGCTAGTAAGTATGTTAGTTAGTTGTATTAGTTTTTTGGTGTGGAGTTTTGGTGATGATTTGTGTGCTAATAGTGTTTTTTTGCCTTTTCTTCCAAAAAAGAAGAAAAGAAAATGGTTTTGCTTTTTTATGAAACTATTGCAAAAGAGAAACAATAGAAAGAGTGGATTTTGGTGATGTAATTTGTACATACATTTGGTGTTGTATTCTTTCTTAATGCCAATTCACTCTTTTCATCTCTTTACCTCATAATAGTCTCTTTCAATTTCATTTTATCTCCTTCACATCGAAAAAAATGAAGATTTTGGCTTGAAGTATTACTTTGGTTAAATAATTTAACGAAGTGAAAATATGTAACTATTCATGATCAAGTACTAGAAGTGTACATACCCTTAAAGAATATATACTAACTCGAGTCGGTTTGTACTAAACTCTATGCAACTTTTTACCATGAACTAAACTAACGGTAGTGAAAATGCATAGCTATCCATGATCAACTACTAGAATTGTATATATTGGTACAAGAGTATATATTAACTCATATGTCAGTTTGACGTAAACACTCAATGCAAATTTTTACCATAAACTATCTTTTCATACCCCTTGAAGTGGTAGGACAACTAAACCTTCAAAAAAATGGGGCAAGTCAAAATTTTGGAATTGGAACTATTGGTTGGTGTATTTGTGTCAGAACTTTAGAATGGGATTGATTGATTCAAATTTTAAGAATTAAGAAGCAAGCAAGAAGGCTAAAAATTGCCTTTTGGCATAATGTAGTGGCTTTTATTATTATTACTAAAATAAAACATGGTGTGGAAGCAAAGTAATTGACATACTCAAGTTGTCGCCATGCTGTCCCATTCTCAATTTGTTGGACTAAAACAAATCCCATTGTTAACTTTTAAAAAAATAATCTAAAACTAATAAATAAATTAAAAGTCCAATAAAATTTGTTGGCGTGTGTGTTGCATTTCCATTTCCCACTTTAACAAATCAAATCAAAATTCAAAATTGAATAAATCAATAGATACCTCCACCAAGATTTGTCTTGGAGAGTGCTAAGTATTTAAAAAAAAAAAAAAAAAAAACTTAATGAGAAGTTTGAAAATAACAATAATAATTGCGTCTCATTTTTGAATAAGTTGAGTTCAGATATATGAATCACTATTTATTCATTTAACATCGTATCATATCATCATCGTATTATGATAGAAGTATTACTTCAAGTTTTGAAAATAAAGTCGTTTTAATTGAAAGTATTTTATCTCTATAATAGATAGTTTTGCTTGCTTCTTTCCTTACAATCAATAAATGGCTTTCCCGTTCTTGAACTCTATGGCAAGTTCAGCTACCACCTTCGAGTGTGATCTATGCTCCAACATGTCGACTCTGAATTAATTAGATTTAAGTACTTTATCTTTAATCAAAATTTGAAATGTGTATCTTGAGAATGGAGTTACTTTTCATATAAAGCACTTTACTTTCAAATGAACTTCCAACTGAATTCAAATTAATCGAATCCTAAAATCAAATGTCAATCACTAAATTAAAAATATAAAAAGATGAATAAAGGGGAAAAGTATTAGCACTAGTTGGAAAAAAAGAAAAAGCTTGAAAAAGAAAAGTAAGAAAAGGTCTAAAGGACCAAGTTGATTTTAGAAGACGTAGGGCCATTTACCATTATGCTCCATAATAATTTCTTCACAAGTGTCAACCGTCTTGTGGGGTCCAATAACGGTCTTTTCGACTAATTCGATGTCAGGTATTCAAATTAAACTTTGACTAATTCGAATTCACATAAAAAAGTTCGATATTTAAGTAAAGCGCTTTCTACTAAAAACGTTTTCATATCAATGACTATAATCCTATTTACCATTTCACCATAATATTTGATGGTAGTAGTCTCGGTTGCTTATTTAAAAAGAGTGTTAGTATTTTTTTTCCAATTTATTAAATTTTTTATTTTACAATTAATGATAATTCTATTGTAGAAATTAGAATATTTGATTTACAAACTATATTTTTTTTTGTTTTCCACACGGTGTCTGATACCTGAACTAGATTTCCAATTAATTTGGATCACGCATCGCAAGACTCATTCTGAAGGTAACGCTTGCACTAGAATTTTCTTCGTACTCAAAGCTCGAACCAAATTTTACAAACTATATCAAAATTATAGTACATGAATTAATGATAACGAGATTAATTATCGAACGTATAATATATGATTCATCGAAATAAAGTACAAGATATACATATAATATATATTTAATTCTATAGTAGATAAATTTGAATAAACATTCATTTGCAATTTAACTTTCACATCCTTAAATAATTTGGGAGAATAGCTTTGAAAGAAGGAAATTTTGGTCATTCAATTGTTTCAAGGGGATAGTCAATCCTAAAATTATTATTTCATATTAATTATAATATAAAAATAGTATCAAAATTAAGGTATGTTAATTCTATAATTGTTTATACTGACGTTAAAATTTAATAAAACACGGGATTAAATAATCTCATATTGCTAAAAACTTAGTCACAATTAATATTTATATCAAAACATATTAATTTCTAATGGTTAAGTGAAACTATATGTGAAAACATGTGTTATGTATTTATTAAATTGATATAAATATTAAATACAAATAAATTATTGCCTCTCACATTCAATCCTAAAATTATTATCCTTTATCATTAACCATATGACCTCTTTAATTTTAAAAGATTCAAAAGATTTTGTTTCATTAAATGCCTTGCATATCAAAAAATTATGATCAAAGTTTTATTTTCCTATTATTGAAAGTTTTTGCGGATGAGAACTCGTTTAATTATAGTTTAAGAATTAAGATTAATGAAATAATCACATAAGCCAAGTCCACTTCCAAATCCTTGCATTCTTTGCACTTAACAGCTTAATAATTATTTTCTTAAATTTTGTGTCAAATTTAAGACATTTACTAGGTAAAATTTTTGCTCGTAAAATAGAAGAAAATAAAATTTCTTGACCACTTACAAATTGGATAGAATAAAATGACATTTTGGGATCTCTTGACACAAAATTTAATTTTGGGATCACTTCACGTTTGATTTACACATGTTTTAAGAAATAATAAATAGAGGGGTGATTTTACTATTATCACTCTTTGAATATAATAATTTTTTTGCTTGAAAAATGTAATGAGTGATGTATTGTATTTAATACTAAGGGTAAAATGGATAAAAATAGGTAAATTATCCACTCATTTTATAAACTGGACAAGTATTATTAAACATTACAAAATAGAAATCTAGACAAGTAAGATGAACGGAGGGAGTACAAATTTTTTTTGCTAAAGCGACACTTATTTTGATCGGAGGGAGTAATATTTTTGCCACATCTTTCAACAAAAAAGATAATTATTAGATACTCCATTTTTATTTGGAATGTCTAATAATACTTGTTCGGTTTATAAAACGAGTGAATAATTTACATATTTTTATTCATTTTACCCTTTACATTAAATATTATTCGTTATCTAATGTATTTATCAAAATATTAAATTTATTATATTCAGAGCGTAATATGATAAAATTATCCCTATCATTACATCTTAATTCACGTGCAATAGAAAAATGGACAAAGTAAAGATTGATATTCTCCCTTATATCACCTTTTGTACCTACAAAACTAGCCAACAAGTTACTAATAAAAGCCTCACTTTACTGGGTGGATACACGAATTGCTTGTGTTATTTTCTTTATTTGATTGATCATCGAGTTATTCTATTGTAGATTTAATTTGATTTCTGGTGAATTTGATTGAGTTCTCGGACAGAGGGAGTATTTGCTTCCAATTACTTTTTAATAGTGTTCAATTCTCAAGAAACATCTAATAAATAACGGTAACTTAGAGCCCGTTTGGGTAGGATTAAAATCTGGTCAATTATCTTTTAATCTCTTTTTTAGCTTTTTAAGGTGTTTGGTAAAACTAAAAAGTACTTATAAAAAAAGCTAAAAACTGATTAAAAGAATCAAAAAGTAAGAAGCTGGGTGCCCCCACTTTTTTGCGTACCCCCAGTTTTTTATTTTTTAGATTAAAATTCTTTTAGATTTGATCAAAACATTTACCTTTTTATCCCCTATATTTTCCTCCAATTCCAACAATATCCTAAACTTGTAGCCCTTAAATATATATTTTTTTCTTTTTCTCTTGCCTCTTCGCTTCATCTCTTCCCTCCAATTTCCTCTTCATCTTTCTTCTTTGTTTTCATCGAATCCATCATTAATCGGAGGTTTGTTCAAAAATTTTATTTTAAAATTAAAAATTATAAATAATTCACCTTATTTATGGTGTTAACAACTTTAAGGACATTTAAATCATTTTAACGACAAAAAAGTATTTAACATCACTTGTTTACCAAACGCATGAACAACTTTTTTTCAGTTTCAACACTTCTATCCAAAAATTTATAAGCACTTATTTTAAATTTTCAATCACTTAAGCTAAAAAACTATTTTTTTAATCTTATCCAAACGGGCTCTTTGTAAACTATATCTTTTATTTGTTTTTCTTTATGAACGTGAAATGGGTTAAAAGCGCACACTTATTTTGGGACGGAGGGAGTATTTTTTTGGATGCCTAAATTGATAAACATGTTGATTTTTGTTTTCTTTTAACACAAATCTTGAACTCCTAATGCTTCCAACAGTAAAGACACCAACAACCTTGTAATGTTCAGAAAAGATATGATCATTGTCTTATCCAACTCCAATTCCTTGTCATTACACTATAAACAAAAGTGTGTAATGAATATTACAAGGTAGGTTTGAGATCAAGTCATAACATGGAAACATTGGAAACTATGACCAAATTGTTTCTTGATGCACTAAAGTTTTCGCTGTGCTCAGGATTTGGGGATGGGCCGGACCAAGAGGGTCTATTATATGCAGCTCCACCGTGCAGTTCTACACGGCTAGAACCCGAGACCTCCTGGTCACGTGACATCAACTTTACTGGTTACTCCAAGTGTGTCCTTTGATAGAAACAAGGTCATGGTGCACTAAAGTTTCGGGTATGGTCGGGCTTTGGGGATGGGCTGGACCACAAGAGTCTATTATATGCAGCGCTACCATGCAGTTAGAAACAAGGTCACAAAGACAGAAAAATGCCAAAAGATGGATAATACTATGTACTAAAGTTTCCGCTATGCTCGGGATTTGGGGATGGGTCGACCACAAGGGTCTATTATATGCAACTCTACCGTGCAGTCCTACAGGAGGTTGTTTCCACGGCTAGAACTTGTGACCTCCTAGTCACATGACAACAACTTTACCCGTTACTCCAAGTGTCCCCGTTGATAAAAACAAGATCACAAAGATAGAAAATGCTATGTACTAAAGTTTCCGCTATGCAAGAGGAACAAGATCACAAAGATAGAAAATGCCAAAAGTCGGATAATACTATGTACTAAAGTTTCCGCTATGCTCGGGGTTTGGGGATGGGCCGACCACAAGGGTCTATTATATGCAACTCTACCATGCAGTCCTACAGGAGGTTGTTTCCACGGCTAGAACCTGTGACCTCCTAGTCACATGACAACAACTTTACCGGTTACTCCAAGTGTCCCCGTTGATAAAAACAAGATCACAAAGACAGAAAATGCTATGTACTAAAGTTTCCGCTATGCAAGGGGAACAAGATCACAAAGATAGAAAATGCCAAAAGACGGATAATACTATGTACTAAAGTTTCTGCTATGGTCGGGGTTTAGGGATAATGAGCCGGACCACAAGGATCTATTATATGCAGCTCTACCGTGCAGTTCTACAGGAGGTTGTTTACACGGCTAGAACCTGTGACCTCCTGGTCACGTGATAACAACTTTACCGATTACTCCAAGTGTGTACTGTCCTCTGATAGAAACAAGGTCACAAAGACAGAAAAATGCCAAAAGATGGATAGTACTATGTAGTGAAATTATGTCAACACATTTAGTAACCTTGTACAACTTCTATGGACATGTCAACTGTCAAACAACAACATTTGATCTTCTAGCTAAATAGATGGACAATCTTCTCAAGTTTATTGTAAGTGTTTTAGTTTCTGTTCTTTTTATCAGATTCTGTAATGCAGGTGAGTTAACTGAATCCAAGTCATTTCTCAATTTTATTCTTGCTATTGATCCAAACAAAGTACTAAACATTGATCAGAATGCTTTAGTGTCTTACCCTTGTTACTATAAATTACGCGGTGTTAAGTGCAGTTTACGTTCCAGTGAAGTCGTAGAAATAAGGCTTGAGAACATGGATCTTGGTGGAGTAATTGACGCGGAATCGCTTTGCAAACTCTCAAAATTGCGAGTTCTTAGCTTAGCTAGGAACAAGATTCATGGGACAGTTCCTGAGTCGATATCAACGTGTAAAAGTTTAACTGTTCTTGATCTAAGCAGCAACTTTCTTAGTGGAGATTTATTGGTACTACTCCAGTCTTTGACAATGCTGAAGAATCTTAAACAACTGAATATTTCTAACAACAATTTCACTTTCTCACAACATACCGTGAGTCTACAAGCGTTGAGAGGTGTAACAGTGAAAGAATCAACTGCAGAAAGTAACAATACAAAGACAAAGAATCATCGTATGAGTCTGATGGTTTGGGTCCTTCCATGTCTTGGAATTGTACTTGTGTTTGTAGTTTTAGTATTCTTGTACATGAGATGTGTTAGAACAGCTAAGGATAAGGAAGAAGTAGTTAATTACCCGTCTCCACGAAAAACTCCCTCAGCTGAGGTTGTTGATGGAGTATGTAACACTGAAGAGAGATCAGAACTTTTCTTTTTCACGGAAGATGTTGAAAAGTTTACGTTGGACGATCTTCTTGAAGCAACAGCTAACTTGAGAAAACAAGGCATATGTAGTAGCCTCTACAAGGTACATATTAATAGCTGTGGTGTCTTTGCTGTCAAGAGACTCAAGAAACTACAAGTGGGGTTCAAGGAATTTTCGCGAACGATGAGAAATATAGGGAACTTGAAGCATCAAAATGTACTTCCACTTGTTGCTTATTACTCTAGCAATGAAGAAAAGATGCTCATCTACAAATATCAGAACAGTGGAAGTCTACTAACTCTTTTTGAAAGTAAGCTAATTATAATTAAGAATTTTATCATGTTACTGTTCTTTCTACACTTGAGCCGAGTGTCTTTTGGAAACAGCCTCTCTACCTCAAATGAGGTAGTGGTAAGGTCTGCGTACACTCTACCCTCCCTAGACCTCACTTGTGGGATTTCACTACCTATGTTGTTGTTGTATCATATTATTGTTCTTTCTACACTTGAGCCGAGGGTCTTTTGGAAACGACCTCTCTACCTCCCACGAGGTAGTGGTAAGGTTTGCGTACACTCTACCCTCCCTGGACCTCACTTCTAGGATTTCACTACGTATGTTGTTGTTGTATCATACTATTGTTCTTTATTGTTGCAGATTATGTAGAAGGGAAATGGACTTTCCCATGGAAACTAAGGCTGTCAATTGCAGTTGGCATGGCAAGGGGTTTGGCTTACATATACAGTAGTTCTAAGAAAGGCAATGTCATTCCTCATGGCAACATTAAGCCATCAAATATACTATTAAACGAAAACGAGGAGCCCTTAATAAGTGAATATGGATATAGCAAATTCATAGACCCCAACAAAAGTTGCCTTTATAAAGACAATGGTTATACAGCCCCTGAGAAGACGTTGACAGAACAAGCTGATGTTTATAGTTTCGGGGTGATTCTGTTGGAAATGCTGACCGGTAAAGTTGTGGAGAAGACAGGATTAGACCTCGTCAAGTGGGTGAAATCAATAGTGAGGGAAGAATGGACTGGAGAGGTGTTTGATAGTGAAGTTTCCAACTATGAAATGTATGCTTTCCCTCTACTAAATGTAGCACTCAAGTGTGTTGATCGTTTGCCAGAGGAGCGGCCTACTATGGGAGAGGTTCTGGAGATCATCGAAGAAGTTGTCAATGATCAAGAAGACATTTCTCCTTCTTCTGTTACTTCTTTTGAATCAACCCCTGGTTCAATGAAGCATGTGTATGCCTTTTAGTTTTGAGAGCTTTCTTCTTTATGCATGTGATCATTATTTGCATAAATGGTTGGTGCCTTTTAGTTTGTGAGCTATTCATGTAAGTTTCACAAGTATTCATCTTTTGAAAAGTAGTGTTCTTATTAAGACATCATCTTCAATGCTCTCATTATGCTTAGAAGTACATAAATGTTGACAATCAGCTTACAACAACATTTTTCTTTAGCGAACTCGAGCTCATTACTTGTTACAAAAAATAATATCAGACAATGGCATCCAAGGCAGGTACGACAAGGCCGGGAGGGGGACTGTTAAATTGTCTCTAAATTGGATTCATGTAGCATACTGAATATTGTATTGCCGGTGTGGCTCAAGGGTGAAGCTAGTATCGGACAATGGCATCCAAGGCAGGCACGACTAGGCTGGGAGGGGGACTGTTTGTTGTCTCTAGACTGGAGTCATGTAGCATACTAAAGACTATTGACAGGAGTGGCTAAACGGTGAAGCTAGGAGGCATGCAAGGGAGGCACGACAAGGCCAGCAGTAACTAGTTATTCTTTAATATAATTCTTTTACATGGTTCGAACAATCTTTTCATGCCGAGCATGAGTCTTTTTTTCTTTTTGCAAAATTTAAAATGATGAGCCTTTTCATTGCAAAATATGAACTAATAAATCTTACATTTAAAAAATAAAATTGAAATCATGATTTGGAAGGCCAAATCATGCTTTCCGGAGAATTTGAGATCGCATGTCCGAACGCTGATTTGATAACATGATTTGAATCACGACTATATCACATGTGCAAACGCAAGCTTAGTACGCTGAGGCTGAGGATGAGATTGCACAGCACAAATTCGAATTATTCCAAAGGAAATGCTGAGCATAAATTCAGCACAAAGTTCTATTAACTACAAGGTACTGAAGTAAAACAAGTCTCCAACAGACAAAAGTTGATTAGTTCAGAGCATTGTAAGCATTCACAAGACTAAATCCTAATCGCGCTATAGGTCACCCGAGAACCATTCACAAACGCTCAGAAAAAAGCTCTGCTGCCATAGAACACCCGCGAGCCAGTGCTCTTGGGTGTTTGCGATGTCTGATCTGAACTTGAGTTACCAGAACTGGTTGTCCCTTTTTCAATGTCGAGTGGAAGCTTCATCTTTGCCAGAGACTCGGTAAATTGCTGCATACTTTTCATGTACATATCCACAATATCCTGTTGCACAACCTTTTGCTCGGGCTCAATGACTAATGGTTTTGGAAATGCATTGCCAGTCTTGCTTTCTGATATGTTGCTTTCGGAATTTCCAAAATTATTTTTACCTGTGGGACATTCTTTAGAAGCTGATGCATATTCTTCCCCTGGAGACTTGGAAGCTCCTTGGGTCTCGGAGGACTGAGAGCTTGCGGGATGCAAAGCTGATGGAGAATCGATGGTTGATATGCTGCTGGGAGGCGAATCACGCTTTGGATATTGGCGGAAATTAGCAACTTCACTTGGAACATTTTCCATATGGACATCGACTTCTGGGCTGAGCTGGTTTTCTGTATCAGAAGAGACCAAGCTATCCGAGCTTTGACAGTCTAGATTAGTGCCTGGTATACTGAAGTACTCGGAGACCATAAGATTGTTTTCATTAACAATCTTAGGATCTGGGAACTCAATTTTGTCAAACTCGTTTGGAAGGGACTTATGTGCTTCGATGTCTGGCCGAGATGCATCAGTTTCTGCAGAAATAGGAAATGCAGGAATTTCAATCACTTCAGGTGAAGTTCCATTGTAAGAAAGGGACAACTGCACAAATCCTGCTGGGGAGTGAAAGAGATCAGTCGACGATAGAGAGAACTCTTTTTCTAGCTTTCCATTTGTCGCAAGGATTTCAGATAGGGGGACTAGTGCAAAGCCCAGTAACTGATCTTCCAAATAATTCTTCACCCTGCTCATCATCCATATCTCACATTTAACAGAACATTTTATCGTACGAACACTGAGCCTTACATTTTCATTGAAGACTGGACTTTTCCCACCGCCATTAATGGTCTGAGTGGAGACTGCACTTTCAGGATCACTCGTAAGGCAAAGTTTTGCATAAACATCTTGTTTATGGTAAATGCAGATGTTGTGGATATCTCTAGCCTGATGTACGTACACGTCAAGAACACCAATGAAGTCCTCCATGTTGGCCTCCTCTCTATGAGCAGTAATTCCATGGGATAGGCCAGAAGGGTTCTTGCTGAAAAATTCATTGCCCTGCTTCTCAGAGTCGACGAAAACGGAGGAACCCTTAAATGGTGACACAACAGACTGTGGAGAATCCATGAAACTGATCACAAATAGAACCTACGAAAATCGAAGGATAAGTTCATTATTGGATGTCACCAGCAAACAAGAACTAGCAACTGCATTATAATCTAAATAACCAAATGCAGAAACATATCAAACCAAGTGACAAGAGTTTAAAGATCATAACTGACAGCATAGCAAATAAGAGTATCAAAGATGACAACCAGATCATGTTAAGAAGAAGAATTTCACGCAGGTACAATTCATATCAGAGAAAGAAGTAAATGCAAACAAAATTGCAATCTTTGTCCTCTAAAAGATCAATGTTGAGATGGAATTCCGTGTTAATTTAAGGTGGACAGTATAGCAGAGAATGCGCAAAAATAGTCTAAATTAGGAAATATAGGAAATAATGCTAACGAATCAACACAATCATACTAAATAGGAAACCTGGTGCACGTGCACAAAGCATAGCAGAACCAGTCAAAATTAGGAAATATACCAAAATTATGCTAAAGAATCAACACAATCATACTAAATGCCAACCTGGTGCACGAAGTATCTCGCATTCAGTACAGCAGAATGAGCAGAAACAGTCAAAATTAGGATATACACCAAAATTATGCTAAAGAATCAGCATAATCATACTAAATAGGCAACCTGGTGTGCAAAGCATCCTGCGTTTAGTATAGCAGAAAAGGAGCAGTAACAGTCAAAGTTAGGAAACATACCAAAATATGCTAAGGAATCAACACAATCATGCTAACTACCATAAAAAAAAAAAACATAAGCTCACAAGATTCTTTCTTAAAAAAAAAAAGTAAAAACAGAACGGTGCATAAAGCATCTTGTGTTTACCCAAAGTCCATGGAAGGACTAAACCCTAAGGAGTATGACATAGGCAATCTACCATGACACAAGCATCCGTGGCTTATTCCACGGCTCGAACACACAACCTATCAGTCACACGGAGACAACTTCATCATCGCTCCAAGTTACCCTTCAAGAGCACAAGCTCATCAACAAGCACAAATTCAGAAGAGCATAAGCTCATCAACAAGCACAAATTCAGAATCTAGTCAACTAGTGCACAAAGCATCCTAACAGGTGTGATGTCGGCAGGCTACCCTGACACAAGCATCAGTAGTAGTGGTTGATTCCACGGCTCGAACACATGACCTATAGGTCACACGGAGACAACTTTACCGTTGCTCCAAGGCCACCCTTGGATAGCATAAGCTCATCAACATGAACAAATCCAGAATTTAATCAACTAGTTAACTCAAGGAATTCTCCCAATTTTAAAGGGAAATTCAGCCTTACTCCGGCTAAACTGGGAATAGCTAAAAAGGAGGGGGAGAACCCCAAAACACACCAAAAAGAATCACTTAAATCTTTCACTTTCCCAGCTTAAAGTAACAAATCACACAACTCTGATCCTAGAAATTAACAGAACCCATAGAGTGTTAACTATCCAGCACCTCTGAGAAGTGAATAAAGCTACAATCTTTCAACTTTCTCCACAACTATTTAACTCAAATCCAGCACCAAATATAGATGAACAAAGCTACAATCTTTAACCCCTTTTCCCCCTTCAATACGAAAAACATAAAACTTACCTCATAAAGCTACAATCTTTAACCCCTTTCTTCCAACAACAACAACAAACCCAATGTATTCCCACAAAGTGGGGTCTGGGGAGGGTAAGATGTACGCAGACCATACCGCTACCTCCGAAGAAGTAGAGAGGCTGTTTCCGATATCTTTAACCCCTTTCTTCCAACAACAAAAAAAAACCCAGTGTATTCCCACAACCTCTTTCTTCCCTTCAATAAAAGAAAAACATAAAAATCACCTCATACAGCTACAATCTTTAACTTTCTACTCAACTGTTAAACTTAAATCCAGCACCAAATCCAGATGAATAGAGCTAAAACCTTTAACCCCTCTTACCCTTTCGAGACAAAAACCAGATAACATACCTCAAAATCAGAAACAGATAAGATACAGAAACCATAACAAGTCAAAAACAGTAATATTGTCAAATCAAGAACCAAAGTAAATAGCACATAAACAATTAAAAGTCCAAGAACCAAATTCTACTTGAGCAAAAAAACTACTATTAAAAAACAAAACAAATGAACCAAGAAGGGATTCAAAAAGAGTAATTAATATGGTAAAAATCAAGAAACAAAGTTGACATAAATAATAAAAAGTCCCAAGAAGCAAATTCTTACTGGCAAATTTTAAGAGCAAATTTTGTGGGAAAATGAAACTCGAAAAACGAAGCAACAAGAAGAATAATTGAGATGTGCAGAGAATAAAATCAACAAGAATGATGGTAAGTGGATTTGGAAGTTTGTTGGAAACCCTCTAATATTTGTGCTATTTTTTTGTGTACCATATGTTAGAATTTTATACTAGTAATATTTTTGTATATTACTATTGAGGGGGATATCTTTTTAATTTTAATTAAAAAAGTAGGAACGATGCATTAAAATTTTCGTTATATGTGGGTTTGAAAAAGAGTCAAAGTACAAAGAGTTTTGTCATAAGTTGTTTACAAGATTTGAACTAATGAATGACTTTATGAGCACGTGGAGACAACTTTATGAGTTACTCGAAAGCTCTTGTTCACATAGGTGGAGCCAGCCTTCTTTAGGGGATTCGTCCGAACTCATGAAAAAATATATTATTTATACATGATTAAAATTATTTTTTATATGGTTATAGTAGGTGTGGAATCTCCTTTGATTTAGTTTTCTTTGAATATTGAATCCTCTTACTTGAAATTCTGGCTCCGCCTCTGCTTGTTCAAGGAAACGGGAATTTTATACTCCCTCAGTTTCATATTAGTTTGCCATATTTTATTTTACGCGTGATTCATAAATCAGAAATAATTAGTCAATTTTACTAATTCGTTCTTTAAAAAACTTTTTGAAAACTTTACGGACAATTGTGAATACTTTAAAAAAGAATTAATTGCAAAGGCAATATGAAAAAAATTATTTAACGTTTTCTTGATTTAGTTATGTGACCAACTAATATGAAACAATTAATTTTTAGTAAGACCATCCATTAATACGGAAAGAATGGTGTATTAATATTTAATAGTAAAAGAGAGATAGAATGTTAATAAAGCAATCGAGTGCATTAAAACTCTCACTATGAGTGAAGTTTAAAAGATATTGAACCATAAGAGCACATTTCTGCCAAAGGTTCTTTCGGCGATTTGAATTCGTGACCTTTTGACTAGGGGAGTGTATCTCTAGAGAAGCAAGGGGGTCATGTCTTTCAAATATCCACTCCGTTTTAAAAAAAATGATTTACTTTCTTTTTTAATTCGTTTAAAAAAAGTTTTTACAATACTTTAATTTCATTTTTCCATAAGAACGTGTTTGAAACTACTTAAAGGGCATTATGATACTTTTGATATAGCTTTAATTTAAAACCACAAAATTCAAAAATCTTTCTTATATTTTTAAACTCTATGTTAAGTTAAAATATATCATTCTTTTTTTTTTAACAAAGAAAGTATACAACATAAAATTCTTACGATGTAATTAAACTCTCGCAAACGAAAACAACTTTATCGATTACTTCACGAGATACGGGATGTATTTTGCATTTTATAATACAAAAAGTTAAGTACCCCACAATTTGTGATTGGTTCACTACTCCAATCAATGAATGGACCCTTTTAGTGCGTTTCAACAGTTGCTATTTCCACATTGGAGCGTGTCTACCACCTTCTATTTTCTTGTGATGTGACAAATTATCGACTCTCTCCGTTTCAAAAAGAACGAAATTATTTTTGATAATATTTTAGTTTCAATTTTTTACGTAATATATTTAAGACCATAAGATTAAAGGATGTTTTGATACATTTAATATAACTATAATTTAAAATCACAAGATTTCAAAATTATTTTTATTTTTTAAACTCCATATCAAGTTAAAACAGATCATTCTTTTTTAAATGGGAGAGTACATATTATGATTGACGAGGCTTGAATTCTGAAGATAGTGATCTATCTGAAAGCTGTGAGTAGGAAAATCGATTATAAGGTGAGAATCGATATTTCCTAGAGAAAAGTTCAAGTATTCAACCAATCGAGGGTTTACCATTTGGTATATGCACATTGGAGCGTGTCTACCATGTGCAGTTTTCTTGTGATGTGATAAAATTATTTATGATTGATATGATTGATGGGAGCTTAATATTTTTTAAATTGTAGAAATAAAATTCCAACTAAATTACGAGTGGATTATAAGATAGAAAATCGAGACCTCTTCAACAAAAGTTCTGGTATTCAATTAGTTGAGTTGTTACGATCCTCTTGTAGACACTTTTTTGATTTAAATTTCTCGGGAAAAATGTGCTTATTCTTAAACGTTTATTAGATAGTTAAGTTAACCATATAAATCATATTCCCATATGATATCTTCTTAATTATACACATAAACCTTAATTGAACAAGATAAATTTTGAGGCTTAATGAAATGAACATGTGCAAGTCATTTTTTTTTCTTCAAAATTTAATCAAAAAGTACTTAATAGGAATAATTTATCATGTGTTAAGATGTTCAATTGAAATTAATCGTAGTTAGAATGTGTAAATGAGATTAACGAATGAAAATGCATATGCTTTGAATTTTGCTAAACTTCTAACAAAATACAAAATTAGTGTCAACGCTGTTGAATTTGACTGAAATACGTAAATTCATGCCCACAACCACCTTACAGATAGTCGTTTGCATATATGTCATACCTTCTTTAATGCGTCGTACAAATCTAAAATTAATAAATCACAAGGACTTGGAAGTTTGATGTACAATTTAGTTTCAAAATAATTATATTTCGTATTTTTGTTATTGTGACACGATTTGAAGGTCTGAAATTAGAACTTAAACCTAGATTCAAATACTTGCATTTAGATTTAAACAGTTCAAAATTTACACTCAATTTGAAGTCATGACTCAACAACAAGAATATTCGTAGTGTAGTCCTCCAAAGTGTGGTTTGATCAAGATATAAAGTGATTGAACTTTAAAAAATTTGTAAACTTCAACTATTTTTGAAATAATAACGTATAAAATGTTGATTTTGTACTTCTATTATATCTTTTTTTGGACTGTATTTTATTTAGAGTCAAGGTTTAACAAAAACAATATCTATACCTTTAGGGATGAGCATAAAATATCGAAAATCGAATTATCGAATCAAATCAAAAAATTTGGTAATTGGTGTTCGATAATTCGATTTTTGGTATGGTATTTGGGGATAAAATTTCAATATTTCGGTATTCAGGATTGGATTTGATACAAGATATTAATACCGTTTGGTATTCGGTATTTACCGAATATCAATTATATATATATATATATATATATATATATATATATATATATAACCAACCCAATAAACAATAGTATTAGTTAGTAATCCCAAAGAATCTCTTGGACCTTAGTAATATATTCGTAAAAAGCAATAAAAAGAAGAAAAAATACATAAAGTAGCACATTTAAGTATTAAATTACAAAAAATAACAACACTTTTATCAAATTACATTTTGTAGCATAGGTATTTATGTTTATTTGTATTTTTGTAGCAATAGTTTGCAAAAATACAAAATACATATCGATCATAAGGGCAGTAAAAATCATATGCATTTATATTTTTTGTAGCAACAGTTTGCAAAAATATAAAATACAACTTGTTATATTTTATAATTATGAAACTGTTGCTATGAAACTCATAATTAAGAAGATAAGTATGTTATTTCTGAATTTTGCCCTAAAAAGAATATTAAATAGGGTTTCTATTAAATATAATATTTGTAGTTTAAAAGTATATTTTCACATCTCCAACTTTAATATGATATTATCAAATATCGTACCGAATTGAAATTTAATCTACCGATTATCGAATTATCGAATTACCAAACCGATATTTATAAGTATGATATATGGTATCTACGTTAAAATATCGATTACCGAATCCAAACTTTAAAAATATCAAATCAAATACCGAACGACTACCCCTATATACCTCATATCTACCCGGTTCAGATTATTGTTATTGGGGCATATAATATTAAACATTGGAAGGGGAATCTTGGTAACCATTTTTATTTTCAACTAATATGGACGTAGAAAATTATAGCACAAGAAAAAGAAAAATGTAGCCAAAGTTTTGTCCCTTTGATTTATTTTTTGTCAAGAACATGACGTTGTCCTTCACTAGACTTCTTTTATGTATGTCACTTTTTGGTGAAGAAAAAGCACAAAAGGATAAGGTTCATAAATAGGAAAATAACGTCATGGCTGACCATATACTATATGTATTGTAACACTCGGTCGCGGATTCAGGATTTTTATCAACAAAATTCATAAGTGAACATACGAACTAATCGAAAGAGGTTCGACATCTATTATATATATAAAATATAATTTTAACCATGTTTGTATTGTATAATTTTCTGTCGAAGGATCCCAAGTGTAGCTCCGCCCCTCGTAACACTTGTATCTAAATTCCTTATTTTTGCTACAACTGCATACATCCACAAATTCATAAGTTTTTAAATACATAATTTTAATTATGTATCTCAACCAAATAGTCTCAGAAATAAATGTATCTCAGTAATTAAAATTATGTATCTCAACTTCAAAATTATGTATTTAAATGCTAATTATGTATCTGAGCAAAAATAGAATAATTAGTTGTTACATTCTTAAATTCAAAATTATGTATCTGAACTTTAAAATTATGTATCTGAATGTTAATTATGTATTCAAAAATTATAAAATAAAAATTTATTTATAAATTTAATAAAGAGTAGGAATAGAGAGTAACTCGAGATAAACTTGTTTAGATTTATGTAAGTTTTGCTCCTTTTTTTTTTTATCTCAAAGTGAAATTTCATTAGGTATCAGACATCGAAGGAGATAGAGATAAGTTATTAGGATAGTTATAAATTTGACAAAGTTTAGTAATATTGACTCAAGTGTTATATTTATATTAAAATTTTGATTTAAGTATGTGTTTACAAGTTGTTTCTTTTGCTTCAATTATCATATTATTTGTTGACGTTACTTAGTATTTTCTTTTTCTTCTTATTTTGTTTTATTTTATTTGAGTCGGGCTTGTCAGAAAGATTCTCTCTATCCTCGTAAGATAAAAGTGAAATTGCATACACATCACACTTTTTGAATTTCATTTATAAGATAAGAGAAAGCGAATACCAAACACCAGATAAAAAATCAAAACAAAAAATCTTATACTTTTTTGTGAATCCCTATGAAAAATATCCTTATTTTCTCCGCTAATTGTGGTTTTTATATTCCTTGAAAAGTATACAATTCTTTTATTTTTCTTTGTAATTAGCCACATAATTCAAAAGATTAGCCCTACTACCCCAAAAAGCCAAAAGCTAGAAGCTATAAAGTGATATATATGGGGTCATCAAAAGTTGGATCTTAGTGTAATTTTCATGGTCCACTTGAATTATAAATAAATTTATCTTAGATCAATTTAGACTTTTTGCTCATTTTCTAATGCTACCATATAGTATTTCACTTTCAATACTTGTAAAATTATCATCATTTTTGGAGCCTTGTTGTGCATCAATCTATAATTTTTATTCTTAAAATGAATTGATTTGTAATTGTTACATTCAATTATTGAACTTATGCCTAGAGAAAACATATTATTTTAGAAATTAAAGTTATACAAAATATAACTTACGAAATAATATAATATGAAGTATCTCGTAAAAATCGTACCGTTAGCATCGGTAACGGAATTATGCATGCATACAACATTGTCTCTGAGTGCAGGATATTGCTGGCAGAACTGAGAACAGCACCTCTAACGCAAATTTAAAGAGAACAAAAGACAGTGGCTGATTGCTTGGCTAAGGAAGGCAACACCATAGAGTTTATAGAACTACCAACTGCTAGCTGTTACCCCCACCCCCCACCCCCCCCCCCCACCCATCGTAATTTTTAATCGTATTGTAAAACAATCTCTTTTGAACCCATAGGATCGGGATGTGACTCTGAACAACTCTATTTTGGCTCCTTCATTTGATAGAACCATCAATCCACCCCACCCCATTAACGACTAATGAAATCGTTATCCCCCACCCTCCCAAAAAAAAATTGTTGAATTTCTCTATTAAAATTTCTGATTTTGACATTGATTATTTATATTATCGAACAATTATAGTATTTGATAGAAGTGAGGTGTATAGATAAAAGGTAGAAAAAAGAAAAAGAAAAAAGGCATTCTGCCAATTATTTTTTTATTTCCCATGATTATGTCCCATTCAAAACTATATCACTTTTTCAACTTTAAACTATTTTGTTCTTTAGTAATTTAAAGTCCTAATGATGAAAAGCAACAATAACAATAAGGGAAAGCATTATAATCGTAGGATAGATATTTATTTACATCAAGGAAATCAAATAGTATGATCTTTGATATTTCATTATTAAGGTGCGTGATTAGAGAAATAGTTTTTTTTTTTTTTACTCTAATTAAGAGTTACTTGATTCAAATTTTTAAAAAAGAGAATATTTTAATAGAAGGATTTTCTCGTTAAATGAATAATTTACAATATGAAATCATATTAGTCGTATCAATAAGAGTCGAATAACAGTGATTTATAATGAAATCAAATTATAAGTGAACGAGAGTTGAAATTGATGAAATATCACTCTACTCTTATTAAATATTAGTCAAATTAGATTTCATATTTGAATCTCCTAAAAGAGAAATTTCTAATATGGAAAAAGGGTAAATATATTTCCGAACTGTGATAAATGATACGTATATACCTTTCGTCATACTTTGGGTATATATATATACCCTTACAGTTAATGAAATGGTACATATATGTCCCTCACACTAACGGTAGGGACATATGTGTACCCAAAATATGACAGAGTGTATATATGTACCATTTATCATATTTCTGGTATATATTTGTTCCTTTTCTATTTTAATTTTTTTATCACAAATAATCAACCGACCCAAGCTCACTACTTGATCCAATATATACATCGAACCCAATTTCAAACCAACTCAATCAGAGGGAGGGGAGATTAAACCGAAGGTGGCCAGAGCTAGGATTACAGCGATGTTTGGCTGGTGGGGTGTTTTCGATTTGACAGAGACGGTGGCTATGTAGTGTTGACCGGTGGTGGATAGTATTTTTCCAATGAAATTTCTCTGAAAATTGAAATTTTGGGGATTCAATTTATTTGGCGTTGTTTTGGGGTGTTATGGGTTAATAGTTTTTTTTTTTTTTTTTGAATTGGTAGTAGTGGGTGTTATGATATTGCGTGTGTATATTGTTATAGGGGTGGGAAAAAACATTCGTTAAATAGGCGTCTCTTGAGTTTTAATTGGGACCGGGCCAGATAGAGGATTGAGTTAATTATTTGAGATAAAAAATTAAAACAAAAAAAGGACAAATATGTTCCAAAACTATGATAAATGGCACGTATATAGGCTCCGACGCTCCGTCATACTTTGGGTACACATATGCCCCTACCGTTAGTGTGAGGGGTATATACATACCATTTTATTAAAGGTAGGAACATATATGTACTCAAAATATGACGAGAGGTATATACATGCCATTTATCATTATTCGAGGATATATTTATCCTTTTTCCATTTCTAATATGAAGCACATCAACATTTTTCCTTTTATAGATAATAATAATTAAAAAAAAGGGATAACTCGGTGCACTAAAGCCATTGCTATGTATGGTGTTTGGGGAAGGGTCCACCACAAAGGTGTATTGTACTCAACCTTACCTTGCATACCTTGCATTTCTGTCAGAAGCTGCTTCAAGACTTAAACCCGTGACCTCCTGGTCACATGACAACAATTTCACCATAATAATAATAATATTAATAATTTATGACTTAAATTTAAATTAATCGAGCTAATAATAACGAAAACAAATGATTATACCAGAAAGATATGTTAATTTTTATTTTTTTTTCAACCAACAAGATATGTTGATACTTCTCCATAAAGTGCCTAATTTGGTGACTTCACTGCAATAATCCATAAAGCATTTTTGACACTTTGACACTTGTTGTTTCATTGAGGTAGTGCCACTATTAGGTACAATTTTAAAATGGTGCAATTTTGACATTGTTAACACCTAACCCCCAACCAACATTCTCCCCCATAATTATCTTTGGTGTTTTAATTATTAATTAATTAGCATAATGTAGCATACACTAAAACATGCATAGAATTCATAATAGTAATGATCAATGTCCAAGGAAACAACCAAGTAGATTAAAATTAGACTTATAATAATATAACAAGTTTGAATTTTAATGACAATCCAATCACAATTCATTTCATCTTTCTATGCTCCACTGTTAGTATAATCGTACTTTGATATGGACTCCTAATCATTAATTAATTTAATTTTAGATTAAAGTTAAAGTATGAGTTACGTTCAACAATTTTATAATCCAAGTTAGTAGAAATGGTATTAGTAGGTAATTGCTTTCACATTCATATGTAAAATTATTTTAATCTTAAAACTATTCTTCAAACAACGATCCTAAAACTGTAATTTGAACACTTTGCCCTTTGAATCACGAGAATAACGCTGGAAGTGGGTGGTCTTGGAATTTTTGGACCCACTTGCCCCATCGACAACACTTTTTAACTACTTTGTCATGACTTCTTTTGTTTTATCATTTTTTTTTCTAACTACTTTGAATTATTTTTTCCCGAGCAAAGAGTCTACTCGAAATAACCCCTAGATCTCCCAAGGTAAGGAGTAACGTCTATGTTCACTCTACCATCACCTAACCCCACTTGTGAAATTAGAGTATGTTGTTATCGAATGTTGACTAGTGGGGATTAAGACAAGATCACCCATTTTACAAGAAATTACATCTAGTGTCTCCTAAGTTGTCTAGTTTTGATTTTTTATCCCCTAAAATGTCCAAACGTAAGTTTTAACGTTTGTCTATAAGGTATAACTCGTGGTCATTGAACAACTTCGCTGTCTTTAATGTCCTAAACGTCTGTCTTATGAACAAAAGTTAAAACTTATATCTGATGTGCAACATAATTACGTTCTAACTTTTATTTATGAAGTAGAGCTTCAAGTCAACTGTGCAGGTTCACTATCTTGAAATGTTCTAAACATCTGTGTTATCATTAAAATTTACGAAGCGATGTAAAAAAATCAGGACCAACTCTTATAAAGGTCATTTTTGTAAGATTTAAGTCCATCAAGCCTTACTGGGCCTCTCGTCATAGGTCTTAGCCCAAACCAAAAAGAACACCTCTACAAGCCCAAGCAAAATCCTATTAATGAAAATAAAGAACAACCAAGAGGATACTTTCGTCATTTCACTCTTCCAATTTGAACATTTAAACACAACGGTCATTTCTCAACTATATACAAT
The DNA here is from genome assembly GCF_002878395.1 of Capsicum annuum. Lineage (NCBI taxonomy): Eukaryota > Viridiplantae > Streptophyta > Magnoliopsida > Solanales > Solanaceae > Capsicum > Capsicum annuum. The sequence goes on along the minus strand of NC_061117.1, from coordinate 224,734,855 downwards.
CTTCAAACGTCTCTCATTTTCCCCAAAATCTCACAAAAAATTCATATCCATTCACTTTACTCACTAACGCTCTCCCCTTTTCTTCGAAAAATCTCGCATTTTCGCCGTTCAAAAATGTCGGAAAACAGATTCTTAGGCAACATTTCCGCCTCATCGATCCGTAGCTTCCTTCCTAAATCAGTTTCAACTAAGAAAAAGTTGAATTCAAGTCGATTTAAGCATAAAATGAACAGTGAAAATGTCGCTCCGATAGATCCGAATATTCAAATCAGCGATCCACCGTTGTTACCGACGAGTTCGATGCTCAAAAAACCCGTCTTGAAGACAACTGATAGTGTTACTTCGGGAGAATTGACCAGATCTGTTGCGCAGGAACAAACCCTAGAAGCTCCAGATCCACCAGTAAAGGTAATTGAACAATCCTTGCTGATCTATTTCGCTGTTTTTGTAAAGTTGCTGTTTTAATTAAGTTGATGTCGAAAGAGGTGGATTTAGGATCACTTAAATTTTATGTGGAATCTCATTGTACTTTTAAAATTATGGGTTCAAATTTAATATTCACTTTGTCGCAATTAATGTGGCACAGTTGGAATTTCGAGATTCAAAGTTCTATATTATTTGAAAACTAGTAAAAAATACTATAAACAACCCTAAGAAGGGTAGTCCGATGCACTGAAGCTCCCGCTATGCATGACATGCGGACCACAAACAAAGTCTGTTGTAGCAACCTTACCTTGTATTTCTGTCAAAGATTGTATCTCTGAATTGAACCCGTGACCTACTGGTCACATGACAACAACTTTACTAGTTACTTAAGGCACCCCTTCGTAAGTTACAATAATTAACAACTTAAAATATCTAAAAGACAGAGAAATTCTGCTTAGAGAAAAACTTGGTTGACTCTTGAAATTTCATTTGTGCCAAATAAATTGGGACGGAGGGAGTACTTGTGAGCTTTTAAAAGGATTTTCCATTTATATATGTGTGTGTGTGTGTCGAAAGTTCTGAGTTTGGTATGAACCCATAACCAAAAGGCTATAGCTTGTATGAACTATGTTAGTTTTTGACAATAGATTTGGACTGTGGGTTTATCTATCCCTTTGTTTTGCTATGTATCTTCCATTGTTATTGCGTTTTTGAGCTATAATGATCTTCATGTATTCGATATGTTGGGTGTTTGACAGGTTGTTGCAAGGATTAGACCTGCTAATGGTGTTGAGAGTGGAAGCCAAGCGGTTCGCAAAGTTTCTGATACTTCAGTGTGTGTTGCTGATAGAAAGTTTAACTTTGACATGGTTTTTGGTTCAAATTCGAATCAGGTTGGTAAATTAACTTCCTAGTTTCTGACTTTTCACGTTTTTTTTTTTTTTTGAATTAACTGTGCTTTTTAGATGGTGCTTGGTTCTTTTCATGTCCATAACTTTTCATTTTAGTTTCTGATATTCATAATTAAGGAGGGGACTTAGCTAAGAGTTAAACAATAGAAGAAAATATAGGCTATAATGACTAGTTAGAATTAATTTAGTTGTTGTTACGCTCACATTAGGTCAAATAGAGGCAATGTGAAATCTAAACCCTCTAGTCTTAGAAAAGCGCTGATTTTACACTAAGAGATAAATCTTGTGCCGATATTTGAATGAAGTCCAAATAGATGGTAAATATATTGAGGAGGCTTTAGCTATCCCCACTAGTTTGGGGTAGAGGCTTATTTGTTGTAATTAAGGAGGGGTCTAATTTTGCTGAATGCTGATTTTACAAGGTTCCAATAATAAAGAAAATTTTCATATATAAGCTGATTATTCTTATGACAACAGGAAGATATATTTCAATCGGTTGGTTTTCCGTTAGTTAAGGATGCATTGGCAGGTTACAACACTTCTCTCTTAGCTTATGGACAGGTTAGTCTTACTTCTTATGTTTCATTTTCATTGCCTCTTCGTGTCATGAACTGCATCTGATGCCTGAAGTGATTCTTTTGGTCATAGACTGGAAGTGGCAAGACTTATACCATGTGGGGACCTCCTAGTTCCATTGTTGAAGTTCCATCACCTAATGGTCTTCAAGGCATTGTGCCACGCATTTTCCAAACGTTGTTTTCTAGTATACGAAAAGTAAGTTCCGTATCCAGTCACTAATTAGAACTTAAACTGTAGAGACATTTCTGATGTTTGGATAATTTCCTTTACTGATCAGGAGCAAGAGAACTCTGAAGGTAAACAGATAAATTATCAGTGTCGTTGCTCATTCCTAGAGGTATGTATTTCACCATGTACCCTTTCTCATGTCTATTGCATACTTATGCCAAATTAAATCATGTCAAACTTTTGCTTTACAGATATATGATGAACACATTGGGGATCTCCTTGATCCTACTCAGCGAAACTTAAAGGTTAGTTGTAAATCTTGGAAAACAATGTTGTTCTGATCTTATCACTTTCTGAAGATAGTAGAACGCTAAAGATTTGACCTTGTTGGTTATTCCAGATAATGGATGATCCAAGAGTCGGATTCTATGTAGAGAACATAACTGAGGAATATGTGTCTACCTACGAGGATGTATCCCAGATGTTGATTAAGGTGCACAAGTGCTTTTCCTATCATAATACTATTAACTTTTGTTGGGAAAAACTCTTGTAGCTCTGTCAATGCAATAAATTGAGATAAGAATAGCTCCACATAGCTTTCACTTGTAAAGCTATTGTTCTTATTGTTCCCTATTCTTTTGTGTTTTGAATTGTAGGGCCTTTCAAGTAGAAAAGTTGGATCAACGAGCATAAATTCCAAGAGTTCTAGGTCTCACATTGTTTTTACCTGCATCATTGAGTCCTGGTGCAAGGTATCTTCCAACAATGAAATCCGGTTTCTTGTGTGTTATTATTGAACCCCCGGGGTTCATATTACCTTCTGTTTTCTCACTTTAGATTTTTTGTATTTAAAAATATTCATATTTGAAGACCTTTAATTGTTTACCTTCTGTTTTCTCACTACAGATTTTTTGTATTTAAAAATATTCATATTTGAAGACCTTTAATCATTTACATGTCTAATAAAAAAATATTGCTTCAGGAGTCCTCATCAACCTGTTTTGGTAGTTCAAAGATGAGCAGAATGAGCCTTGTTGATCTTGCTGGATTTGATAAAAATATTCCTGATGATGCTGGTAAACAGTTTGTTAAGGAAGGGAAGTACATAAAGAAGTCCACATCACTGCTCGGGTATGGTACATACGTTTTACTGATTGTTCTTGCATGCTGTGGCCGTTGATTTAAAATATCATTTCATGTTTGTTGACTTTTGCACTCAAAACTACCTTTCACCAAATTTTTTTTTTTTTTTCATGTATACATATTGCCAACACTATCGCCTTAGAGTTTCAAAATGTTTGTTTTCTTAAAGTGATGCCTTCATGCTGTAAATGCTGTTGAAATTTCTAACATGATCACACAAAACCATTGCTGATCTGTTGTCATCACAAGGATGCCTCAAAGAGTTTGTACAACAACTGTTGAAAATTATTAGATCATTCATGTATGCTAAACCTTCTTAATGTAAAAATTCCCATATTTTTCTGTAATATCTAGTTTTTATTGGTGTATAGCTCATGTGTTATGGTTTGAAAGAAAATATAATAGAGTTCCAGTTATTTAGGCATGTTACATCTAGTTAATTGTATCTTAAACTGGTGCAGGCATTTAGTAAATTTCCTCTCTGAAACGAGTCAGTCCAGGAAACTTGAGGATGTTTCATATCGAAGTTCCACTTTGACTCATTTAATGAGAGAATCACTCGGAGGGAATGCCAAACTCTCTGTCATATGTGCCATCAGCCCAGAAAACAAGTAATTCCTTTTTCTGCTCACTTAGTTTTTCTTATGAATATTACAAAGATGCTTTGTGCTTTTCAATGTAGCTGGGTAAAGAATTTTCTGTACCTAATGACATGCCTGAAATAGCACATTTTTAATGGTTAAAATTGTAAAATTACTTTGGTGTAAGTGACCCTGAATGAGGTCATATCATCCGGACCAACTTGCATATGAAACATCGTTTATTCTCTTTTAAATGTCACTAATTTGAGGAACATTTATGTAGGCATAATAGTGAAACAGTAAGCACTCTGAGATTTGGGAAACGAGTGAAACTCATACCAAATGAGCCATTGGTAAATGAAATAACAGAAGACGATGTTAATGGCCTGAGTGATCAGATTCGCCAACTGAAGGTACTTTCACTTGTCTCAAGGGTGCAGCTGCTCGTCCAATTCCTCCAGAACATGAACTGTTTCTGACTTTATGCTCTTTATTGCTTACAGGAAGAGCTTATAAGAGCTCGCTCAAGTGCAAGCATTTCAGTTGGAAGCAACCATGGATCCTTCAGGGGACCAAACGTACGTGAAAGCATGAATCAATTGAGAGTGAGCCTTAACCGTTCACTGATCTTACCTAACATAGATAACGAGACTGAAGAAGAAGAAATTCACATAAATGAGGATGATATAAAAGAACTACAGCTCCAGATTGATAACTTACGTGGTTCACATGAAAATAACTCGAAGAAAAACTCTCTCAAATATTCTTCTGGAGAAAGTGAACACTATCTCAGCTGTTCAGAAGAAAGTGAAGGTGAAGACATTAACTCAAAAGAGATAATGCTGGAGACCCTTGATGATGCTGATCAAGAGATGAAAACAATGCAGCCTGAATACTGTAGCAGCATCTCAATCAGTCAATCCCGCCATTCTGCTGATCTTCAGGGCCCAGTGTTATCTGAGTCCCCAAAATTTCGGAACATGCAGAGGAAGAGCTTAATTATCTCCAGTGAAAATATTCAATGTTCCTCCAAAAGTTCTGAATTGCCTTCCCTACCGCAGAAACAAGTTGACCTTGTCCAGTCTTCTTTGAGGTCCAGCAGAATATTTCCTGGGCCAACTGAGTCCTTGGCTGCCAGTCTACATAGAGGTCTAGAAATCATTGACTATCACCAGAGGAATTCTGCATCAAATAAATCTTTAGTTTCCTTCTCTTTTGAACATTTGGCAGTGAAAAATGACAAGGCCAATGCTTCTATTCAAACATCATCCGAAGAGGGGCAAACTTCTCCTCTTGTAGCCACTTCATTCCTCTGTCCAAAGTGCAAGACGACGAAAGGAACTTCCTCTAGTGTTGTTAAGGATAGCAGTGGGACATGGATGGTCCCCATGGAAGAGGAAAGTTCAGATCAAGTGCCTAAAGTATGGAAATGAGTAGCTTGCCTTTTTCTTTATTTGTCTCATTGCGGCTGTAAGTTTAAATATCATTCTGTCTTCTTTGGCAGGATTCGGAGAAAATTTTGTTCCAAGCTCTAGAGAGAGAGAAGCAGCTTGAAGGCGTATGCAAGGATCAAGCAGCCAAAATTGAGCACCTAAACCAGCGAGTAAGAGCTCTTTCGCTCGAGTAATTTGTTTCAATGTGACAAAATTTTACTTAAAATTTGACATCTATTATGAATCTTCCTTGCAGCTAGTCCAGTGTAAATGCACAATAGAACAGAGTTCGCTGGTTGAATGTGGCAAGAATGCCGTTGATCTCAAGGACAATGAGATGCAAGCTTCTATAATCAATCAGAGTGTGAGTCAATCACCAAACATCCCAAAGGTGAGTGTCGTTTTTAGCTTTCTTTTGTTGAAGTTGAGTTTTTTCCGTGTTTTACCTTAATATTTACTTGCGCCTTGTGTTTTGCTTCAGCTCCTGAAATGGGATGATGAAAGTCCTGAGTCTGAAGCTGTAGCAGAGAAGTATGAAATTAAAGAAATTCAAGGCGATGTGGAAAACTGTGGTGGCAAAAAACTGTTTGACATGTCTGAGAGAGAAACACTACTTAAAGAAATTGGAGGTCTAAGGTCCCAATTGCTGTCACAGGGAGCTTCTACAAATAAATCAATTGAAAGAACCAGATCCTCTTTGTTAGCACAATCAATGCAGCTGAGAAAAAGTGGTGTATATGCTGCTAAAGGTTCTGATGAAGAGCTTGAGAAGGAACGAGAAAGATGGACCGAAATGGAGAGTGAGTGGATTTGTCTAACTGACGAGCTTAGAATTGACCTTGAGGCTCATCGCCAGCGTGCAGAAAAGGTTGCAATGGAATTAATGTTGGAGAAGAAGTGCACAGATGAGTTGGATGATGCCCTTAAACGATCTGTTGTTGGACAAGCCAGAATAATTGAGCATTACGCAGAATTACAGGAGAAGTACAACGACTTAGCTGAGAAGCATAAGTTGATCTTGCAAGGGATACAGGATGTGAAAATGGCTGCAGCAAAAGCAGGAAAGAAAGGTCATGGTGCTCGTTTCGCCAAGTCTCTCGCTGCGGAGCTTTCTGCTTTGAGAGTGGAAAGGGAGAGAGAGAGGGAAATGCTGAAAAAGGAGAACAGAAGCCTTAGAGCTCAACTTAAAGACACTGCTGAAGCTGTTCAGGCTGCTGGAGAACTTCTTGTTAGGTTGAGAGAAGCAGAAGAAACAGCTTCCCTTGCTGAGGTAAATCTTGTGTTTAAACACGGATCAACCAACCGGTCTGGTACCAATGTGTAGTCGGTTTGATAAATTATTCCTTTTTTTTTGTTTCACAGGAGAACTTAACACAATCAAAGGAAGAGAACGAGAAGTTGAAGAAGCAAATAGAGAAGCTGAAGAGAAAACATAAGATGGAGATGATAACAATGAAACAGTATCTTGCTGAGAGCCGATTGCCAGAAGCAGCGTTGAGACCGCCAATTTACAGGCAGGACTCTGATATAGCAAACAACGACAACACCAACCAACATACTGAGTATGATGATGATCAATCATGGAGAGCAGAATTTGGTGCCATTTATCAGGAACACATATGACATGTTTGATTGAACTATATGGAAACAGGCAAGACCCTGCTCAGGACTTCGCTGACAAACTTGTTAAACCTTATCACACCTTAGTACTGTGTACTGTTTAGGGATGAATTGGTTGGTTGTATTCTTATTGGTTTCATCATTTTTTGAAGACTTGATTCACCATATTTGACGTTTGTTGTGAGCTGTTTCTTCAGCTTGTTAATAATCTTGGGTTCTATGTGTGTGTGTTTGAATGGAAAATGGAGGGAATTAAGTGAAAGAGAAAATTGAGTTTACACCAAAATGGAAAGTGTGCTCAAAATAGGAAAGCTTACTAAAATTCTCAATGTGGGAGAAAGAAGCTTTAAAGTGTTTATATTGTGAAACACATTTCCACATGCTAAGTGAGGTGAGAAATAAGAGATGCCTCGTGCTGTCATCGTCGCTTGCTCGGCTCTAGCTTCGGTAAATAATCGATCGACGAGATCTATCTTTTTGGACAAAGTTTATTTGATAGAAATTTAATCCAAATGTCAAAGGGAAAATGACTAACTAAAGTCAAATGCAAGATGCGGCTACGACTGTGGGGGCAACTAGTATTGCCTCAACAAGTCGAGCAAATGCTTCGCAACCTATGGCACCTGCGAAGAAGTCCAGAAAATTTGCGGGCATTGACTTTAAGCGATGACAGCAGAAGATGTTAAAGTTCACTAGTGACAAAGAGCATTTCATGATTGTAGAAGCTTGGAAGCACTCGGACTTCCTTTGCAAGAATTATATATTGAGTGGTCACCAAGACGACCTCTACAATGTTTACAGTGGAACTAAGACATTGAAGGAATTGTGGGGGCACTAGAACGAAAATACCAGACAGAGGATGCGGGAATTAAGAAATTCTTTGTTGCAAGTTTCCTGGACTTTAAAATGATAGATAGCAAATCGGTTGTCTCTCAAGTGCAGGAATTGCAAGTAATCATCCACGATCTCCTAGCAGAAGGTATATTTTTGAAAAATACCTTAGTTGAACAACTTGAAAAAGTTCTTAATACTCACATAAACTGTTTTGTAGGTTTGATTGTGAATGATGCTTTCCAAGTAGCAGCGATAATTAAGAAGCTACCATCAATGTGGAAAGACTTCGAAAACTACTTAAAGCATAAACGCAAGGAGATGACTATCGAAGATCTTATTGTCCGACTGCAAATTGAAGAGGATAATAAAGTTGCCGAAAGAAGGTCAAAAGGAAATTCTGCAATTAACGGAGCACATATTGTGGAAGATGATCAAAACAATTCTAAGAAAAAGAAGAAAGTTGAACAAGGAAGCAATCAACCCAAGAAAAAATTCAAGGAAAAATGCTTCAATTGTGGCAAGATTGGCCACAAGCCACGGATTGTCGTGCCCCGAAGAAAGACCAAAAAAAGGATCAAACAAATATGATTGGATCCAACAAAGAATGCGATGATCTATGTGCTATGTTCTCAGAATGCAACTTGGTGGGGAATCCTCGCGAATAGTGGATGGAGTCTGGTGCCCCCACCATGTATGTGCCAACAAAGAGTTTTGTTCGTCATTCGCTTCGGCTCAAGTAGAAGAAATGATCAACATGGCTAACTCCGCTACTGCTAAGGTAGAAGGAACCGAAAAAATATGCTTGAAAATGACTTCAGGAAAGGTCTTGACACTTAACAATGTCTTGTATGTTCCGGAGTTACGTAGGAATTTAATTTCTGTTTTCACTTCTAGACAAGAACGGATTCAAATATGTAACCGTTTCTGAAAAAATTGTAATTAGCAAAGGAGAAATGTATGTAGGAAAAGGCTATCTCACTGAGGGTTTTATAAGATGAATGTAATGAATGTTGAAATAAATAAAAGTTTAAATTCTTCTTATTTGCTTGAGTCTTATGATTTATGGCATGAACGTTTAGGCCATGTTAATTATAAAATGTTACGAAAACTGATTAACTTAGAAGTTTTGCCAATTTTGAGTGCAATAAATCAAAGTGTCAAATGTGTGTGGAATCAAAGTATGCAAAGCATCCTTATAAGTCCGTTGAAAGGAATTTCAATCCTTTAGACTTAATACACACTGATATTTGTGATATGAAGTCAATACCATCATGTAGCGGGAAAAAGTATTTCATAACTTTTATTGACGATTGCACTAGATATTGTTATGTCTATTTGCTAAATAGTAAGGATGAAGCAATAGATGCGTTTAGGCAATATAAAATTGAAGTTGAAAATCAGTTAGATAAAAATATAAAAATGATAAGAAGTGATAGGGGCGGAGAATATGAGTCTCCTTTCACCGAAATATGTGTAGAGAATGAAATTGTCCATCAAACTACGATCCCCTATTCACCTCAATCTAATGGAATTGCGAAAAGAAAAAATCAAACTTTGAAGGAAATGATGAATGCCTTGCTTATAAGTTTTGATTTATCGCAAAACTTATGGGGGGAGGCTATCCTTACAGCCAATCGTATACTCAACAGAGTTCCCCATAGTAAGACACAATCAATTCCTTATGAAAAATGGAAAGGAAGGAAACCCAACTTGAAATATTTCAAAGTGTGGGAGTGTCTAGCAAAGGTCCAAATTTCTATGCCTAAAAGGATTAAGATAGGACCTAAGACGGTGGACTGTGTGCTCATAGGATATGCTAAAAGTAGTAAAGCATGTTGATTTTTGGTTCATAAATCCGAACATTCGGATATTAATGAAAATATGATAATTGAATCAGGCAATGCTAAATTCTTTGAAAACATTTATTCATATAAAACTAGAAATGAACAGTCTAGTGGGGGGTCTAAACGACCTCGAGATGAACTAAGTGAGAATGTACATAATGAAGAAAATTCAAGACGTAGTACACGTCAAAGAACGTCTACTTTGTTTGGATCGAATTTTGTAACATTTCTCTTAGAAAATGAGCCTCAAACATTTAAGGAAGCGATGACATCTTCGGACTCATCTTTTTTGGAAAGAGGCAGTCAATAGTGAGATTGATTCAATCTTAAGCAACCATACATGGAAATTGTAACGGATGGTACTATTGAAAAACGGATGGTACTATTGAAAAATTGTAACGCCTCGATTTTTCTGAATCAAAATGCTATACGGTGGTCATGACCCCGAGGGACCACAAGCTAACCCATGACTGATATCTGTACCTGTACATTGCATATATAACGTATTAATGCGGAAAACATGAACATGTAGGCCATAAGGTTCAACTGAATAAAGAATCTGTCAAAACATAATATCCATATGGGTGAAAGATACCCAAAATAGCTGAAAACTGAATCAAATCTGAACATAAGTCTAAATACTGAATCTGAAAGCCTCTAAGTGCTTTATGAATAAGGAGTTGAAGGAACATGTCTCCAACTAACTCCGTAAACTGATAACTGGCTAAAATAATAATGAATAAATCAAATCATATTGTCCTCGAATGAAGAAGACTCACTGAATCTCTGCGACTGGAAATGCTACTGCTACTGCCGATATGGAGATCGTGTCTCTGCACCTATGATGTAACATGAAAAGAAAGTACCATAGCGCAAATGCGTCAGTACGAGGGAATGTACTGAGTATATGAGTAAGGTAAGCTAAATATAAACAGGGTTTGCATGCATGAACAATGCTAACTATCTGATTGATATGAACGTAAGAGTACAAACATGCATACATAGTAACTGAAGTCGTGGGTGCATGATAGCTAGTCCTGTATGCTAATACATGGTTTACTAATGGCTAACATGACTGATACTGAAATTCTGATAACATGGGCGACTGTATCTGACAATCCTGAATTTGATGGAACTATCTGAGTTCCGTATTGTAACTGAGTCTGACTGTACCTGATAGTCCTGAATACTGAAATCTGAAGACCTATCTGAGTTCTTTTACTGAGACTAATTCTGAAATTGTGGGAGGTAGTTGTTTAATCGACATGCCCCAATAACGCATATAGCTAAGTTGGGGTCCAATATCTGCCCCGACTGGAATGGTGTTAATACCGCGCCACTGGTAAGGACAGTTGTGGGTGACCCTTAGCTGGCAGGTATTCGAAAGGAGAATGGTAGAAACCCTAAACTGACAGGTTAAGCCATCTCATCAACCCTAATCTGACAGGCTAAGATGTCTCAACCTACGTTGGCTACGTAGTTCTGGAACACAACGATGACTGCTAAGAAACACACCCTAAACCGGTAGGTGAGTCCCCATCCTTGGGTTCACTCGATGCTAACTTCTACTCCCATATGAAGAGACTAAACATGATTCAACTGATTGTACATGGACAAATTAACTGACTTCCATTGACTGACGGAGTAGTACTATTATCTGAGACTTGACTGAGATCATGAGATTTCTGAGGTTTCCTGAGTCACATGACTAACTGAGTTCTATAGATTATAGCTTGACTGAGATTATCGTGACAACATACCATGGCTCTAGGCACACAACTATGTTTTTTGGGTACGAATACCCCTAGGACTCGATAGAAGAAAACTGACACACATGACATGACTTGATCACAAGATTTGAGTCCACAATTCATAATATCATAAGTAGGGGATATCATATTTCATATAGTTATTCAACATCTTAAACATTGTAGGGAATGCATGGATATATTTCGTATACATATTGTATATCTCCATTATCTTACATGCTCCATACCACCATAATAGCAACACATGAAAAACATGGGATTCATATTGAAGTATATAGCTAACATGGACTTGTCATTTGGACATCATAGAACCATACAAACATGAATTTCTAGCATCCTAAGCATTTTATCAAACACCTTGCATGCATTCTTTAAGGCATAGGTGAGTTTCATACTTGCACCATATTAAACCACCTAAAGTTCATGGTTTTCAATTAACAAACATATATATTTCATGAAAACACCTTTAGACATCACATTGAAACTTAAACAACAATCGTCAACATGTACATACTCATATCACCACAAAAAGTTTACAAAATAATATTTAAAACATGGTTCTTGAGCTCTATGAATGGATTGGATCCATAGATGAACACTACGCATACCTTAGAAAGGAAACCTTGATGATTTGCTGGAGAGTTCTTGGATTGGGAAACTTAATTCTCAATTATCTTGGAAAAAGGCTTGAATCTTGCTTTTGAGAGATGAGTTTGATGGAAACCCTAATCTTATGGTTGAGAGCATAAGAGAGGGTTTTTGAGATGCGTAACTGAAGAAAAAAATGAGAAAATTACGCCTCTTTAGGTGTATAAGTCATGGAAGGTAAAGGAAATGACCAAAATACCATTATGAAATAAATTCCCAGTTGTTGAAAATCATAGCTGACGATATTTGTTACAAGGCATCAAAAAATGTGACAAGCCGTAAAAAATATTGTCACACAGAAGCTGGAATTGCTGGTTTCTGCCTAAGCCTGACGACATTTATGACAAGGCGTCAAAAATGTGACAGGCCGTAAAAAATGTCGTCACACAGAAGCTGGATTCTGCCTAAGGCTGATGACCTTCGTGATAGGGCGTCGCAAATGTGGTAAGCTATCACGAATGTCGTCACTTAGGAGCTGGTTTCTTCCTAAGGATGACGACCTTCATGATAGGGCGTCACAAATGTGGTAAGCTATCACGAATGTCGTCACTTAGGAGCTGGTTTCTGCGTAAGGCGGACGACCTTCGTGATAGGGCGTCACAAATATGGTAAGCTACCACGAATGTCGTCACTTAGGAGCTGGTTTCTGCCTAAGGCTGGCGACCTTCGTGATAGGGCGTCACAAATGTGGTAAGCTATCACGAATGTCGTCACACTGTTTCCAGCCTGACATGCTGTAGTAAAATAGGAATAACTCTTTGCTCCAATATCGAATTTAGGCAAAATTGGTATCATTGGAAAGCTAATTCAATTATCTATCTGTTGATAGGTCATGAGATAAAAAATTTCAAGTATAATGAGAGATATTCTCGTTTGAAGTTGTATATACCAATATCCTTCTCAAGAATTCAATCGGTAAGGAATGTTTTGATTCGTCTGATAGCTGGGAGTTATTTGAAGCCTTAATATACATCTAACTTACTCATAAAACTATAAAAGAACCATGATGTACTATACATGGGCTTGGTACATGGCTCTAATATTGGTTTGGATTTTTCGGGGTATTACACAAATACAAGGCAAGACTTGTAGTAAAAGGCTTCAAACAAAAAGAAGGCCTTGATTACTTCGATACATACTCGCCAGTAACAAGGATAACATCGATTCAAATGTTAATTGCCTTGGCTGCAGTATATGGTCTTGAAATCCATCAAATGGATTTGAAAACTGCTTTCCTAAATGGAGAATTAGAGGAAGAAATATACATGGAACAACCTGAGGGTTTTGTGATTCCAGGAAAGGAAAACAAGGTGTGTAAACTTATTAAGTCATTGTATGGACTAAAGCAAGCACCAAAACAATGGCATGCGAAGTTTGACCAAACCATGTTGGCAAACGGATTCAAAATAAATGAATGTGATAAATGTGTTTATATTAAAGACACTCCAAATCACCAAGTCATTGTATGTTTATATGTGGATGATATATTGATCATCAGCAGATACATTTCTGACATAAATGCAATGAAACGAATGCTCGAGAGCAAGTCTGATATGAAAGACCTTAGAGTTGCAGATGAGATCCTAGGTATAAGAATCCATGGAACTCCACAAGGGTTGGCATTGTCACAGTCTCATTATATCGAAAATGTACTTGACAAGTTTAAGTATATGGAATTCGGTATTGCCAAGACTCCATTGGATGTGAGTTTTGCACTTCGAAAGAATGAAGGTGAAAGTGACTCACAATTGGAGTACGCAAGAGTACTGGGATGTTTAATGTATATAATGAATTGTACACGACCAGACATAGCATGCGCTATTAGTAAATTGAGTCGGTACATGAATAATCACAACAAAACTCATTGGATGGCAATGAAAAGAGTTTTGGGGTGTCTTAAATACACTTAAGATTATGCCTTGCATTATAATAAATATCCTGCGATACTTGAAGGATATAGTGATGCAAATTGAATCACCAGATCGAACGAAGTAAAATCCACAAGTGGAGATGTATTTACTATCGGTGAAGGAGCAGTCTCTTGGAAATCATCCAAATAGACTTGTATTGCTCGCTCTACAATGAAATCTGAATTTATCATATTGGATAAAGCTGGTGAAGAAGCAGAATGGCTCCGAAATTTCTTGAAAGATATTCCGTATTGGCCCAACTCAGTGGCACCAGTATGTATACACTGTGATAGCCAAGCGACAATAGGTAGGGCAGGAGCATGATGTACAACGGTAAATCTCGTCACATACGACGGAGATATAATACCGTTAGGGAACTTCTCTTTAGTGGAATTATCACTGTTGACTATATAAAGTCAAAGGATAATATGTCGGATCCACTTACGAAAGGACTATCTAGAGAAGGAGTAGAAAGATAATCCAAGGGAATGGGTTTAAGGCCTAGGACAAGTCAGCATGGCAGTAACTCTACCTAGCAGACTAGAGATCCCAATAGCTAGGTTCAAGGAGATCTAACAAAGTTGTGTCTAACAGGTTCAACATTATCAATTACCCAACCCATTCTCATGATACAGACAATGTATCATAAATTAGGATAAGACTTAAGGTGAAAAGTCTTTTAATGATTATCTAAATTTAGCAGATTTGACCAAATAGTTTAATCTATAGGATTGAACTTTTAGAAATCACCTATGTGAGGGCGAAGTGGAAGCCGATTCAAGGAGAATGTAAGTAAAGGCCTATTCTCTAAGCTCTCATGAAACCGGGGCATGTTCATGGCTGAAAAGAACAAAACCGTGAGAACTATAAACGGTAAAAGGCTGGTTGTGTGACATGTGTTGTCTAGGTGTACATTAAAGCTCGACCGTTCAAAGATATCAAATCTACTGATTGACCGAGTGCATCCGATGCATGTTCACTACGAAAAGTTCAAAGGGAAACCCACTTATCCAGATACAATCAGTCTTTACTTGATGATCACATACTTATCCATAAAGTTTTTCAAAAAATAGTCATTCCCCATTCATGTGGGGGATTTTTGGGTTCTATGTGTGTGTTTGAATGGAAAATGAAAGGAATTAAGTGGAAGAAAAAATTGAGTTTACACCAAAATGAAAAGTGCGCTCAAAATAGGAAAGCTTACTAAAATTCTCCCACATTGGTGGGAGAAAGAAGCTTTAAAGTGTTTATATTGTGAAACACATTTCCACATGCTAAGTGAGGCGAGAAATAAGAGATGCCTCGCGTCATCGTCGTCATCGCTCGCTCGGCTTCGGCTTTGACTTCGGACTTGGATTTGGCAAATGATCAATCGATGAGATCTATCTTTTTGGACAAAGTTTATTTGATAGAAATTTAATCC
The DNA here is from genome assembly GCF_002878395.1 of Capsicum annuum. Classification (NCBI taxonomy): domain Eukaryota; kingdom Viridiplantae; phylum Streptophyta; class Magnoliopsida; order Solanales; family Solanaceae; genus Capsicum; species Capsicum annuum. The sequence continues at coordinate 224,719,566 of NC_061117.1, read as the reverse complement.
GAATGTCAAAGGGAAAAACGCAACAGTTTTGTGTTTTTAATCCTCCATTTATATGCATGCATGCAAATTTCGAAATAGTGTTTCCTGAACTGATGCACTGCTTCGAACTGATGCAATTGTTTAGCGAAATGATACACTATTTCGTGAACTGGTATATCTGTTCGGAGAAGGACACGTTCTTTGGATAAACAGACATGAATTTCCAGAAAAGTCACCATTTCAGTGAACCACTGCCACCTTTTCGAAGAGGCATCTGATAGGCTATATAAACCTACATTCATTCACAGGTTTTGATACGAAATTTTCAGAATAAAAACTCTTCTTCTCTTAAAAATATTCTGTGTGATCATTCAAATCGTTGAGTGCGTTCGTGGAATCCAACGATTTGAGGTACCTTTATAATTGGATTGAAGACCATTTTATCCTGGGAGAAAAATTCCATAACCTCGGGTACAGTGAGGAGAATTATTCCTTAAGGAAACTCCGTGAACTCGGGGGACTTGGTCTAAAATTTCTGTTTCATCTTAATTCTGAAAATAAAATACACTTCGTAGAAAGATCACTTTGATCTTGTGTCGAGGGTATTTTCTGTACTTCATTGTGTTCTTGTTTTTAAACATTGAACTAAAGTTGAAGTTAGTGTTATATTAATACATATTCTAGTACCGTAGAAGGATAATAACAAATAATATTTCTTGTTTTTCATTTTTACTCAAGAAGATCTAATGCACTGTGCTAATGAGCATATCAACTCCATATTTTCCTACAAAATGTGAGCAACTAGATGAATGTTGTGCCTTGTGCAACTTTTCTATCACCTAACTATAGTTATTAGTGCAGAATAAGGTTGTGTACAATTGTTTCGTGTAGTTCGATCCTTCTTAAAATTCCCTAGTGGAGCTATATGCAATTGAGGGATGTCGGTCTGAAAATTACACTATGTAGTTAGTCGCTAACGAACCTAAATGGCTTTTTTAGGGCCAATTCCATCAATTTTGGTGACATTTCTTGACTTTTTTGGTGAATTTACTTATATATATTCTAACACTCTTTCGCGAAAATTTTGACTCCACCATTGATCCAACGGGAGCTTGTGCATTGAGCTACCATTAGGAAAAAAAAACATAAGTATATACCTTAATATATCATATTTACACAAATCTCCACCCTTACAAAGTAATTACAAAAATTTCAACAAATTATGTGTCTTTGTTGGATGTATCAGGGAGCTAATTATGTATCTTGACAGATCCAAAATCGAAAAAAAAAGTGTATCGGGAGCTAATTATGCATCTTTAGAAGGAAAAAATGTATCTTTATTAGATGTATTATGTATCTCGACAGATTCAAAATCGAAAAAATGCATCAGAAGCTAATTATGTATCTTTACAAAGGAAAATTGTATCTTCGTTGGATGTATTGGAAGCTAATTAGATATCTCGATAGATCCAAAATTGAAATTTTTAATAATTATGCAAATTATCAGGAATCCTTGTGTTATTTTTACCCATTTTAGTTATTTAATGTGTATGTTTAAAAGTTTATCAGTCTTTTTTTTAAGGCTAAAGGCAACGATAGACACTCAAACTTGTTGCAAAAATTTACTTAGACACCAAAACTAAGGCCTGTTCCTATCAGGCCTCTAAATCCTCCACATTTTGTTCCAATTGGGCCTTTTTTGCCTATGTGGCACTGCGCGTGCAGTGCCTTCGTGGGAGGTGCGTGAGTAGCATTTTTTTTACTAATTTACAAATAAAAAGATGCCAAGTGGCAGTGAGGGCCCCAAATTTTTTTAATAA
>NC_061117.1:224699993-224717667 GCF_002878395.1 Capsicum annuum | reverse complement strand
AATACGCTGGGGGCTGGGGTTAGGTGGGGGAGTTTTATTTTTATTTTTTAATTTTTTTTATAATTTCTTTTTAATAATTAGTTTTTTATTTTTTAAATAATTTTATAATTTCTTTTTTTTAATGAGGATTTTATTTTTATTTTTTAAAATAATTTTATAATTATTTTTTAATAATTTGGATCCTCAATGCCATTTTTTATTTTTATTTTTTAAAAAGTTTTATAATTTTTTTAATAATTTTTTTTTTAAAATAATTTTTTAATAATTTATTTCATTTTTAAAAAAAATCATATTTTTTTTTAAAAATTAGTTTTTTATTTTGATTTTTCAAATAATTTAATAATTATTTTTTCATAATTTATATCCTCAATGCCATTTTTATTTTCATTTTTTAAAAATTTGTATAATTTTTTTAATAATTAATTTTTATTTTTAAATGATTTTTTAATAATTTATTTCATTTTTAAAAAAAATTATAATTTTTTTAAGTAATCAGTTTTTTTAATTTTTTAAATAATTTTAGAATTATTTTTTATAATTTCCTCATTGCCATTTGTATATACTTTTTTTAAAAAGATTATTATTAATTTTTAATAATTATTGAACCCACAATGCCACCTGTCAGCTTCCAATTAGCTAATTTTGCCACGTCATTGCGTGTGTGCAACACACACTTGAACTTTTTACTGATAGGGGTCTAATTGGAACAAAATGTGAGGGGTGTAGGACCTGATAGGAACAAATCTTAGTTTAGGTGTGTAAGTGAATTTTGACAATAAGCTTGAGCGTTACCAATTTGGCTTTTTTTTAACCTTTTACCTCTACAACACCCCCATTGGATTTGGGTGCGAGAAGATAAACGCTGTCGTTTCGACAGTAGCACTCTGTTTGGCAGACCAAATTTGTCGTTATCCAAATATTCATATCTATACAAAATCCACCAAAATATCTAATTGACTAAACTTTAGGGTTTATCATTTTTTCAAAATGGCGACGCCGGCGAACTCTCCGAACTCCGAATCCGATTCGGACATCGGAACAACTAGTCCGGTGAATAACCCGATACCCGATTCGAATTCTCAATTCAATGCATTAACCACTGCTATTCCGTCTAGTCCTGTTGTTTGCTTTCTTAGGTTCGCCGGTGACTCTGCTGCCGGCGCTTTCATGGGTTCCATTTTCGGATACGGTAAACTTTTTGTTCAATTTTATTCCGTTTTATCGACTATTTAATAACTGCAATTTGGTTAATTTGTTGTTGATTGAGCTGGAATTAATGTGTGTACAGTAAATTTTTATGCAATTTTACTCCGATTTATCGAATATTTAATAAGTGCAATCTGGTTAAGTTGGAATTAAACATAGACCTTACCACTACCTTGTTGATACAGAGTAACCTTTTAATGCAATTTTACTCCGTTTTATCAACTATTTAATAGGTGCAATTTGATTAATTTATTGTCAATTAAGTGTAAAAATAAACTAGTAGAAATACTAGTAGAAATAGAGAGACGTAAAAATAGAGACGTAATTTTTTATACAATTTTACTATTTAATAGGTGCAATTTGATTAGTTTGGTAGATCGGATGGATTTTTTGTAAAATGAGTTAGTTATTTTAGGAACTGTCTTCTATACGAGTTATACGATAACAATATATGCACAAGGCGTCTCAATAAAATTAGTGGCTTAAAGAGAACATTTAAAAAAAGGTCTTACATAAACATACATGTAAAAATATTACTAAAGTTGTTTTATTTGTTCTTGCATAATAATTGTTTTGGTGTAATATTTTTAAAAGACATATAACCTTTAATTTCACAGATTAATATAATTATTAATAAAAATAAGAATTAATTCTAGTCAATAAAATATTAGTCATTTGTTTGCAATGCATTAACTTGGATGTTATTGTTAAAATTTTATTTATTAGTATAAAGTTTGAGTTGTTTAGTTCAAAGTTCTAAAATATTTCTTGTAAAAATGAGATTGCTTTTTTTTTTTTTAAATGTATTTCATAACCTTCATTATTACTTCAAGTGAAGTTGAAATCATATACTTTCTCCGTCCCAAATTATGTGTCATCATTTCCTTTCTAATCCGTCCCAAAATAAGTGTCGCCTTTCCTTATTTGGCAACTTTTTAAAGGCACAATTACCCTTTTACCCTTATTGGTCCCACTTAATTTAAAAAAAAGATACTGGCACATTTTTTGATAAAGGATAATTTGGTAAACTTTACCAAGTCTTCCCTTATTTCTTAAACTCCGTGTCCGGTCAAATGGCGACACATAAAATGGGACGGAGGGAGTAATTTATTATTAAAATTTTTGGGGCCTAAAGCAAAGGTTTTACTAGCCTTACCCTTGAGCCACCCGTGGATATGCAGTGTAATTTCATAATTGGAGTTTGGAGAGAGTAGAGTGTATGTAGACCTTTACACTACCTCTTAGAGATAGAGAGTAATTGTTTATGCAATATTTTTTGGTAGTGTATCGATTATCGACTTTTTAATAGTTGTAATTTGGTTAGTTTGGTGGTTCACTTTTGTGAAATGTTTGAAATGAGCTGGTTCTAATTGTTGTTTATAGTGTCGGGTCTTGGAGTTATCTAAAACTTAGATTCTGTTGTTTTCTGCATTTGAAATAAGTTGTCTCATTTATCCTTCCGTACTATTATCTGTACTATTAGTCGTAGAATTACCTTGCATTTTCTTGTCCTTTTGAGTTTGGTTACTATCTATTGTTTTCTGTACTTAGGCTATCGTATTATCTTGTTGAGATTACTGCTCAGGATGATGTCAGGTTGTCTATAGTATTTATTTTGCCGTGACGTCTTCATTTCCGTTATTTCTTTTTCTGTGCTGCTGTGGACTGCTTTTGTCGTGAGCTGAGGCTCCATGGAAAACAGTCTCTCTACCTCTAAAGTAGAGGTAAGGTATGCATAGACTCTAACCTCTCCAGAGCCCACTCGGTAGGATTACTCTGGGTATGTTGCTGTTGATGTTTATGCATTTGACAACCGATGTTGGTACCAGTTGAAGATATTTATTGTAGATCTGTGGATAAGCATGTTATCTGTGTAGTGTTGCAGCTACTATGTTAAGAATACGGTACCTGAGATAGCAGTCTTATGTTCACCTTGAGCACTTTTGTTTGTCATCTGTTTGTTTTTGTTATATTACACGGTTAGGAGGTGTGAGAGGTTGGTCAACCACCCTTTATTTGAAGTTGTTTGTTATTTCATCTGTTTGTTTGTGTAGTCTATATTTACTAGGAATTATTCAAGTTCCTTTAGGTGAATCACTCGCTGTTATATTAATTATTTTCCTCTCATCATCAGGAACAGAAGTTCAAGTAGATTTCTTGTGCTCAATAAATAACGTTCTTATATGTTGCTACTGCTTACCATGCATTTTTAGAGGAAAAACTTTTCAATGCCCTACTTCTACAAGATTAAATGGCTTTTGCGGTTTCATAAATGGGATTCCTTTAATGCCAAAGTTTTGACCTTATAAGTTGGCGATGTTACTCAATAATGCTCAATGTGGTGCTTTGTTTCAGGGTCAGGATTGATAAAGAAGAAAGGTTTTAAAGGATCATTCGGTGAAGCAGGAGCTTCGGCAAAGGTATTGCAATATACTTTGGCAAATTACAGTACAACTAATAGTACTGCTTCTCTCTTTTGATCTATCAAATTGTGACTTGGTTAAATTTTCCTTTACGTGGTCTAGACTTTTGCAGTTTTATCAGGAGTTCATAGTTTAGTTGTTTGTTTCCTGAAGAGATTACGGGGAAAAGATGATGGTATGACATACTCTTTGAAAAGTCAGAGATTGAAAAACGCTTTATTTCATTTGACTTTCTTTTCTTCCTACAGTTATCAATGCTGGTGTAGCTGGATGTTGCACTGGTCTTGCCCTAAGTTTTCCTGGTACGTCAAACATTTTCCTCCTTTATAACATAGTTATCAGGTCCATGCACTGCTCGTTTAATTCTAAATTCCCTGAGGTCTTCTTAACTCACATTCCAAGTGCGGATTCAAATGATTATAGGTCCCGATTAATTGCAAATGGAAACAAGTGCTATCATGGTTATACATACTTATTTGTTTCCTAGTTCCTTCAAACCTGAATAAATCCATGAAGTCTAATTGTATTCATTTCATAATAGTGCAAACGGTGTAAAATTCCGCAGTTCTTAGCCTTCGTGTAGTGTCTTCTCTAACTACCATTTGCAGTCATTAGGTCTTCCAAAGTCTCCCAGCCCCAAACCAGTGGTCCTTGTTATGACAACAGCTAAATTGGTTGGGATAAAGTAGCATGTACACCTGACATAACAATTCAGGTAGGTTGTGTCGTAGCTAGGCGGAAATGCCTATGGGAGACGAGAATAAGGATGGCGGATGTCATGGTAGTGTTGTTTCTTAAAATGATTTTGAAACGTAGATTGGTCATGTTGTGCTTAACTTTGTCACTCAAAAGCATAATTAGGCATCTAACAAAGTCCAACACGTGAACACATGCCTAAAAGATGAGGACAGGGTCGTCGTTAAATAAGGTGAGAGATATAAAGATGTCCCCAGGCTCACCCCCCCCCATAATGAATTGGAAAAATGTGTTGGTATTGAAGTTCTCCTTATTTGTTTATAGATGCATCTTTCTTAGTTTTCTTCGACTCTTTGCTTCTCGTTGAATTACATTTCATGAAGTGCTACTCATTGAAAGGTTTCTATATGCGAAATTCTTAACCTCATTCAATGAATCTACAATTGATTTCGTTAGTGTGTTTATCGTCATCCCTTATGGTGAAGTGAAGTTCTCTTTAATATCTCTTTGTTAACGATGTTTCTCAGGTGCACCTCAGGCGCTACTACAGAGTTGTCTCACCTTCGGGGCATTTTCATTCATCATTGAAGGTCTTAACAAGCAGCAACCCGCATTAGCACTTACATCTCGCACGAATGTCAAAAGCAGACAGCAATTTGGCGTGCTTGCTCCTTTGTCACTACCTCTACCAAATGAGCTCAAGGAATCCTTTCAATTCTTCTGTCAATCCCTTAAAAATCGTCGACATAACTCTGGTTAGATGGTGAAGAAATGCAACCAAATGTGTGGTTTCTCGAACCTATTGGCATGATTATCAACTTTTGTAAAGTGTAATTGACTTGCTCATTCTGTTTTAAGAGTGGTGGTGACTTATGGCATTCTTGCTAATTCTCTTTTCATCTCCTTGAAGGTTCAAATCTATTTTCATATTGAGTTATGATTTAGGCTAATGATGTTGAGAAGGTACCCCGTTAGTTAATTTACCTAGTTGTAAACTCTTGTTCTTTGGGGGCTTTCGGGCCCCACTCGATCTTTTTCGTAGTTGAGAAGGGGGAAGGGAGTCTAAATCAATTGACATTTATGAACCATCGGTGATGGGCGTTGCACATGACACTAGCAATTCTACTCAAGGTCTGGTGCTAGTAGAAGTCACTTACTTTCCTAGTAGCAAAGTCATTGTAAGGAGAGTGCAAGGCTTTTTTCGTAGTAATAGTTTGCTGGCCATCGGAATCTAATAAAGGTCGAAGGACCATTCGATTCATTAGGGGCCATTTCCGGACCTAGCAGCAGACATGCGGGCCACGCCTGAATTCAGACCGGATCAGGTAAATACTTATTATTTAGTATATTTAATATTAAAGAGAATATATACAATTTATTGATTTAACTATGATTAGGTGATGAATTTATATGTAATTTGTGCAAGTAGGTTTTCTTAAAAGAAAATATTGTATGCATTACATAAATAGTTTTATCCTCGTTACTACATTTTGACGTTTAGGCTTAACACATTGTAGCCTTTTAAATTTGTCAAGATATTTCTCTTAATACTCCAGTTACGTCTTGTTTTAATTGAATACAATAAATATATGAAACTATAGTGGTGATTTTTAAAGCTTTTAATTTTGAGATAAACAATATTTAACAACTTTGTGAGCCTCTAATGCCTTTAACGTCAAGTTAAAGCATTTAAGGATTGAAAAAGGAAAAGATATTTACATTTCTCTTTCCATTTTCAGATTAGAAGATATTGAAAAGATATTTTAGGGGATGTATTAATGGAAATATGTATTAGAAGTATTTTACATGATACAAAATAAAAGGGAACATTAATTAATTTTAAAGAAAGAATCATATATTTCCTTATTTATATACAATCTTCTCTTGAAATAATATCTAATCAAGCCAATACTATATGCTAATTAATCTCTTAGAATTAACAGAACATTAGAAGAAAGTTGAAGATCAATGAAGCCATTAAAGTGCATAATTCGAGTATTAAGTAATTGTTTTCAACCTTCATTTCCTCGTCCCAATAAAGCCACTCTTGCTTTCATGGTAATATTTCTTTTTGGGTTCGATCACACTATTTTGTTGTTGTTCTTAATTTTTTTCCGGTAGATTTTGCACTGTTTTCTTATTAGGTGCTATATTTTCTTCACCGTTTCCTTCTTCTTTGTACCTGGAATATTTGCTGCACTTGAGTCGAGGGTCTTTCGAAAACAGTCTCTCTACCTTTACAAGGCAGTGGTAAGATCTGCATAAACTCTACCCTCCCCATACCTCATTTGTGAGAGTTATTGTTGTTGTGACCAAGGAGGTCACGGGTTCAAGCTTTGGAAACAGCCTCTGCAAAAATGCAAGTAGGGTTACGTACAATACACCTTTGTGGTGGGGCCCTTCCCCAAATCCTGCGTACAATACACCCTCGTGGTGGGGCCCTTCCCCAGATCGTGTGCATAGTGACAGATTTAGTGCACCGGATTGCCCTTTATTGTTGTTGGTGTTGAGTTCAATCGTTTTAATTATGGCTTCAAAATTTAATATTTATTAACAAAAATTCATATTTATATATGTTTCACATAAAAATTTGCATATGATTGATGTAAACTTTATTTGATTATTTGTTGCAGGTTTGTGTAATTAAAATTAAAATTCGTTCTAGTGGTTGGCAAAAGGCAATCACCAGAGTATTGAGTAGTTGTGACGGTACGTTATACTTTTTAAATAGATTTAGCTTATATATACCTTTTTATTATGATTGTTTTAACATGTTGTAACAAATAATTTATCTTACTCTCAAGATTATTAAATTTTACTTGAACGATAGTGGTGATAAAGGATATTCAAATGGATGTGTGGTTATATTAGAAGGGATATGAATATGGATTTGTGGTGGCCGATATATATATACTAAGAGATATATACAACTATTCTTCCAATATATTCGTATGAATGTGAAGAGGAGGTGCGTGGATATTGTAAAGGATGTGTGAGGGATGACCATAATAGTTCGAAGAAAAATTGTAGAGACCTTCTATTTCTACATTTACGATTCGTCTTTTATCATGGATACTAGTAGGAATTCCACCATAATGGCAAGAAAAAGTTTGATTCAGAGGGTACTTATTTGTTGGAAACTTTCACTCCTACATATTTGACATACGCCTTTCTAGGAGCATTACGATCTTCAGCTCAAAATGATTTTTGATTAGATAACGCAACATGACACAACTTCGATTTAGTGAGAGGTAAAGTAGCAACCACCATTGAAAAAGAATGCTGGTAAATGGTCTTTGTCTTGTTAACGAATAATCATACCACGATCCTAGATAAGAAGACGTGAAAATTAAGAATTAAGATAAAATATAGTAGCCGATTGTTATTAGTAGAATTATTTTGTAATCGACTATCACTGGTTGCTTTATTTGCTTTGTTTATGTTATTTTGTCATCTTCCATGCACTCTATTACAATTTTGATATATTAAAATATAGTCTAATTTTTTTACTTTACTTGCGAAATTACACTTAATTACGATGTTATTTTGAAAATACAGGAGTACGTCAAACCAAATTGACAGAAGATGGAAAAGTGATGGTATCAGGGATTGTTGATCCAAATTTACTAATGAAAAATTTGGCAAAAGTTAACAAATCAGCAGAATTAGAATGGATTCAATTTGGTCAATGTTCAACCAATTTATTTCTTCCTCCAAAACCCCCTACAAATAATGCCAACTTACCATCAAATCAAGGACCTTTTCGTAATTTCACTTACCCCAGATTTGGTCCACCGCCCCACCACGGTGGTTACTATGGCCTACCTCCGCCGCGGCCCTACGTACCTTTCAGGGGCATATAAGTAATTTGCAATGCAATGCATGTGACCACGAGGTTACGAATTCAAACTGTGGAAATAGCCTTTGTCAGAAATGTAAGATGAGACTGCGTACAATACACCCCTGTGGTGAGACCCTTCCGCGAATCCTGCGCATAGCGAAAGCTTTAGTGCACCAAGTTGTCTTTTTTTTTTTTAAATACTATGTTAATAGGGTAACTAAGAGTAGTTCCTAGTAAAGATTGTTATTGATTTTTCATTTTGTGTTCGGTACTAATATTGGAACTTGATGAAATTCGGATGATGGGTTGCGAGGCTCGATTTTTTCAGGGCTGCGCTTTAGGATTTTTTCGTTCATATGAATTGAATCTCATTGGTCATTATGAATACCTTTGATTCGTTATTGAATGTAATTACTAGAGATGGGCACTCAGTACCACTCCGAACTATGTTTAAAATTGATACGACACACTCCAAATTCACAGGGGTCTTACTATCTCATGAACTCAATTTTAGCGTATTTTTGTCACCCTTTCATGTTAACATGACACCTTTATTACATAAAATGAGGCCCATGTCAGCTAAAAAGGTTGATAAAAATACCCGAAAATTTATTTCAAGGAAGTAATAGGATTTTCGTGAAGTTGGAGCATGTCATAACAAATTTGGTCATAGTCCAAATACTAAATGTTTTACTCTAATTATTATTTAAAAGTTATTTACAATCATTTTGTTAGTATTTTTAGTTAGTTTTGTTTCATATAGTATTTTATTTTTTGTGACATAAACCTTTTCATCGATAGAAATTTTTTCATCGTCAAGCTAAGCTTGTTTGTGCTCAAATATCATAATTTAAGAAAAATTATTTTAAAAAGTTATCATTTAAATAACTTATTGGTATGTACAAAAAATTCCTTATGTTATTAGTATAGAGGATATTATATACAACTTAAATTCGAATTGGCTTATTCCTTATCGGCTTGAGATTAAGGCGTTTACGTTCTGGTAATTAAGTTTAGTATAGTTTAATTGACATAATTTCAAGCATGGGTTCATATAATTAAGTAATTACTCTATACATGATAAAATATTTACTTGCATTTAGTATATGTGATAGTATTTATCATATGTTAAGCCATACCTATAGGCTATAGTGTTAAAAAAAATTAAGTTGATAATATTATAAAAAGAGGAAATGCTCTATTTCTATCTTGAACTATACGCGAAAAGGATGAGACACACTCGAGCTTTAGGAGGGTCCTATTACCACCCCTGAACTAATTAAAATCGTATTTTTGACAACCTTCGTATCTACGTGGCACATACGTGGCACAACACACTGAAGGGTCCACGTAGACACACATGTGTGCCACGTATATAGCTAGCTACCTAGCTAGTAGAATATTGAGTACGTTTTAGATTTAGATTTTAATTTGTCATGGCCTGTAATGTTGGGAGTTAATGATATATCATATGGAAAAAAGGAGAAAGGAGGAGAGAGCGATAGATGATTGGCTACCGATAACGTCAAATCGGAATGCCAAGTGGTGGTTCTCAACCATGCACAACGTGACAGCCATGGTTGGTGCTGGCCGGTGTTCTTAGTCTCCCTTTTGCCATGTCGGAGATGGGATGGGACCTGGTGTAACAACAATATTACTAGGGAAGTTTGCCAAAAGGACGCCATGGAAATTTTTTTTGTCAAAGTTCCAAACTTGATGAATAATTTGCCAAAAAGACAATTAATTCCACATCATCATTAACTTTTCCAACTTAACAACTTCACCCACAAATTTTATAATAATTCACTTTAATCCAATACTTCCAACTTAATTAATTCATCCACAAGTTTTAAATAATACACTTCAACCCACTCCATCATCCACCATTATATATATATATATATATATATATAATAGGTTTCCAAAAATATTAAATAAAAAAAATTCAAAAGCTAAAAATAGAAGGTGGTTGTTTTTCCTCCAAAAAGCTCTGATTCCGACAACTTTTCTGGCGTTATTTTCGGCGATCAGCTCTAAATCAGTCCACAAACATCATAAGCTTGTCCATTGCACCCATTGTTACCCCATTTGTTTGGTATCTTCTCAAACACACCACTTTCCACGATTGTTAAAAAATTTGAAACCATTCACATTACTCAAAACCACTTTAGAAAGTTCATTATAGCAGCTCAGGCGACTCCAAGTTCATTTCTTTATTCCCTAAATCCAAGGATCATAGATTAGAAGCAATATTTGCAATTTCACGATTTTCGTACGGATAGCTGCCCAGTCATCAACCACTGATCGTCATTCATCGACCGTGAATATAACCCGATATAGACCATAAGCATAATCTACCGTAGACCAAAGCCTAATTCCACGATGTCTATTGCAAAATATTTTTTGGTTTCTGGTGATTTCATGAGAGAATGGTTGGAGACTCGCAAATGCTGAAAATAAAGATCTTTTACGAAAGTGACAATCCCCGTTGCTGTTTGCCGCAATAGTTCATACGAATAAATTGGTTGCAAGCGTAATGCAGAGTGGGAATCTAGATTGTGCGCTGGGTGACATAGTGATTAGTTATCTAATGAATTCGAGGGAAAAAGTGAATCCTACGATCATAAATAGTGATGTACGTGTGCTGATATACATGATGGATGTCGATGCAGAGGACTTTAGGCCTATTTTGAGGATAAATGTAGCTGAGAGGTCTTTCGAAGGACTGGTAAATTCATCAGAACCCCCACCTCCGCGCCGGACAGTCGATGATGATTTCAGTGATTACGAGAACAATGATGATCAACCTATTTATAATACCCCGATCCTTCCTTAAGTCTAAATCCGTCTTTTCAGTATATGGAAGTGACTTTCAAAGTGAATGATGACTGTCCTATAGAGCATTGAATAAGATTTCCATCGATACCAAATTCGCCCAAATCTGACGCTTGGGTGAAGAGTTAGAGTCATTTTAGTGAGACAGTGTGCCACCTAGCAGTTTAGCATGCCGCGAAGCCAGCCAAAATGACAATTGTCATTTTCCAGTGAGCCTCCGCGATATTGACGGGTCGCGCCAAGGCTCAATATTAGGATTGTCAAATTTCAGTGCACCAATGCGATTCCACCGCGTCACGGTGCCCTTCCAGGTCACAACCAAGGTAACACCGCGATTTCACTGTGTCGCGCCACTGAGCAGTTTCCCAATTGTCCAAATCCAGTGAAGGACTGCGATCCTGGCGCGTCACGCCAGGGCCAAAAATCGGGCTCCTATTCTAGAATTTGCTCAAGGGTATTTTGGTCTTTTCCACCCGTTCTTACCCTCTATATATATATCCAAGTAGAGAAGAGATATTCATTTCTCTCCAATTTCTTTCCAAGAACATTCAAGAAGCTAGGGTTTTCTCTCAACCCAAAAATCCAATCTTCTCCAAGAAAATTCAAGAACCTTCCATAAATACCTTCAAGTGGTTCAAGATTTAAGATATCTAAGTCAAGACATCAAGAAATTTAGCTCATAAGTGCGAGAAAGAAGTTCCAATCAAGTTTCTTCATCTCAAAATCATAATCAAGGTATGTGGGGCTTGAACAAGAATATCCTTTCATTCTTGTACCCAAAGATTTGATTTGTACTATTGAAATTTCATGATCTTTGCAAGTGGGTTTACACCCAAACTACTTTATTGATGATTTATGAGATTTGAGTTGATTAAGTTTGATATTTATGATTATTTTACCATCATATTTCTTAAATTGAGAAATTTATGCCATGAGATGTATATTGATATTATGAAGTGATGATTTCTAAAGTGATTTAAGACAAGTGTCATGATTTATGCTTTTCCATGAGAAGTTTGACTATCGAATAGATATTGATATTGAGCTTAAGAGTCAAGAATGAGTTCTATGATATTTTTCTTGAAGTTTTTGATACTTGATATGATTTGATAAGCAAGTCCACTTGATGTTGAGAAAGATTGTTTTGAGTTGAGTCGAGTTAGGAATCCACAAATTATTTATGATTTACCGATGAGATATACTTATGATTTTGGTATATATGGTAGACCCTTGAGTTGATTAAGGTGGATTTCCTAACGCATTCTGAGCTTGAGTCTGGGAATAGTATTTAGCACCGAGCGGGAAGTGTGGGTTCAGCGCGTCCTGCTTTTTCAGAACTACTTGCCACCGTAGAATAAGGATTAAGGGCCAAAGTCCAAGACAGTGATCACTAAAGTTAAGGTTCTACTCCGATGGCAAGGATAGAACAGCTCTCCCCAACGTGGGCAAGACGTTGGACTCCATGTAAGCTCACATGGTTTGTGTCGGTTATAAGAAACTCCCAAGTCCATAATAGTCTAAGTTTCTTGAGTCACCAAGTCACTCTAAGTCTTGAGCCAAAGAGTTTTGAGTTGAGTCTAGTGATTTATGAGATTTATGAAGCATGTGTTACTGTTGATGATTTATGAGAAACTATATTACAGTTTAATTCAAGTGAAGAGAGTCATTATTGTCAGCATGCATGATTTTATTTTACACTTTTGATATTACTTTAAAATGTTGCATACACCCCCACATACTCAGTACATTTCCAAAGTACTGACCCATATATATATATGTCTATGTGCTACATTGTCTCATAATGTAGGTACAAGTGGTAGCGCACATATTGTATTCACTCAATTTGCAGCTTCCAGTCAGCAGGTGGTGAGTCCTTTTGATTCAAGGGCTTGAGTTAGTTATATAGTTCGAGAAGTATTGTATTTTCTTATTTTAGTCGTATTGAGCTTGGATAGTTTGGAGTCATGACCCAGCTATCTAATGTCAGTACCAGTAAAGGTTTCACAGACAGTCAGTAGAAGTTGATGTATTTAGTTTCAATTTCATTTTGTAAAAGCAGAGTTGTAATCTTGTAAAGTTCATATTTGTATTGATCAAGTTCAGAGAAGTGTTATGTTTTCGCTGATTTTATATAGATTTAAGCATTTTATTCAGTAGCTTATAAGCTATGCCAGTAGGAGGGTTAGCTTGGGGTCACTTGTGCCCCTAGGTACCGTGTGACATCTCGGGACCCATTTTTGAGGCGTTACACTATTAATACAGAAGATGATCTTATGCATATGGAAGAGGTTTCATCGGACTCGCAAGACGGTAAAGAAAATCCTGGAACGGGATCACA
Source organism: Capsicum annuum (assembly GCF_002878395.1). Classification (NCBI taxonomy): domain Eukaryota; kingdom Viridiplantae; phylum Streptophyta; class Magnoliopsida; order Solanales; family Solanaceae; genus Capsicum; species Capsicum annuum. The sequence goes on along the minus strand of NC_061117.1, from coordinate 224,704,328 downwards.
ACCGGGATATTCCTTCAATGACGGAGCCAATTTTCATCTCGATCAAACATTCGCCAACAAGAAAGAGCTCAAAATACTACTAGAAGCAACAACGGTGAGACAGTGTTTTGATTATTGTTTGGAGAAGAACTGCTCCAAATTTTCGAAGGCAAAATGCTTATCTCATGATTGTGGCTAGTTGTTGAGGGAAATGAAGTATGAAACCTCGTGCAGATTTCGCATTTACAAGTATGTCGGGTTGTACACGTGGGGTGTTGAACACGCCACCCGCAGACATAATAGATTGTCATCCGAATTGATTGCTTCACTATGCGTAAATCATTTCCAGGATGGTAAGGGTCCAAGCATAAGCGAAATACAAAGGATTGTGTTCAAGGAGTTGCATTGTCACGCAAGCTATTGAATGTGTTGGAAAGGAAGTATAATTGCGAAGAACATCATTCGCGGGACACCGGAGCACGGATATGCTTGCTTGCCGGCTTTTTTCCATATGGTGGAGTTGTTGAATCCAGGGTCTTCCTACTCTATCATGGTAAACCAGATTAATGGAGCGTTTGTTTACTACTTGAAAATCAGTAGTAAATGACAGATAAACCATGATAGAGTAGTAAACGAATGCTATCCAAGTGCTGATTAATGGAGCGTTCGTTTGCTGAATAGAAGAATAGAGTAGTATCAGCACTGTGGAGAACGCTCCATTAATCTGGTTTAATGGAGCCTTACTACTCCAAGTGTTGGTCTATATCAGTCTACGTAGATCACAGTGGTCTACGCCTAATTAATAGATCCGTCGATGCACTCGTACAGGTGTAGGTCTACGATAGACCATATCAGTCTACGATATATTTTAGTATCTAGTTGATGGATGCGTTGGTCATGATTTACGACAGTCTATTAACTTTCACCCCATTTCCAAAAAATAAAATACTGTTCCAACGGTAACAAACGGCTAATTTGCACTTAACACATCTTTTTTTACTTCATATATAAAGTCGTCACTCCCTCATTATTTTATTTTATTAACTTTGTTTTTATTTAAAACTTCTACAATGTCTCAAGCATATCAAACATCCAATTCTAAAATGACTCTAATTTATCATTGTGAAAATACGGCTGTCTTGAGGACGTCACACACGGACTTAAATCCAGGTCGTAAATTTTATAACTGTCCAATTGCAAAGGTGAGTCGTGTATGTCGTTTTTATAATGTTAAGTTAATCGTTATGTAATTATAATTTATTTTCTAGTATAATGGCGCATGTTCATTTTTTAAATGGCTCGATGAGCTATCACCTTCAAGCAGTCCATCAACGTTGAGTCCGGAACGCGACACATCAAATTTTCGTGGCTCCGCAAAATTTAATCTTCTACAAAGGCTCCAAGAATGCAAAGAAAATAGAGATTTTCTTATGAATTTGTTCAAAGAAGCCGAAGAACAAAGGGATCACCTTAAAGTATTGCTACATGACACCCAAATACAGAGGGATCAACTAAAACAAAAATTGATTTTGGCCGAAGAAAGAGAGAATGGCCTAAAAATGATGTTGTTTTCTATAATGCTAGTATTCGTTCTTTGGAAAAGTGTAACATGGATATAGTGATATTGAATAAATACTAATAATTCTATTTTTCTACAATGTTAACACTGTTTTTGATATAATCATAGTCGATCAATTAACACATCAACTTAAAATGGAGCAACATGGTAATGATAGACTATGAAAGAAGTATACGAAAGATTAGCTAAACACTCTATGAAATAAAAGAGAGTTTCAAATATCCTACCAAACAGATCATTCAACACATTAACAATAAAATAATTCAAATGTCTTTTTTTTTAAATTTCCTTGTCATCAGCATAGTTGTTGTTGATTTCATCAACGATATCCATGAACCCATCTTGTTTTTCTTCCTCATCTTCTTTTTTTCCTTCACCTTCAACAACTGCTTCTTTCTGACCTTCCTTTTCTTCCTCAACTTCTTTTTTTTCTTCCCCTTTAGCAGTTTTTTTTTTCCACCAGCTGCAGCTTTATCAGCTTCTTCTTTGTTAGCTTCTTCTTCTTCTTCTTCTTCTTCTTCTTCTTCTTCTTCTTCTTCTTCTTCTTCTTCTTCTTCTTCTTCTTCTTCTTCTTCATCAGTTGCTGCTCCTATTTTTTTAGCTTCTTCTTTTTTCCTTGGCTTTTTTAACTACATCTCCTCCCTTTTTCTTGCCTTCTTCTTCAACTGCTGCTGCTTCTTTTTCAACTTTTTCTTCTTTAGCTGCAGCTGCTTCTTTTACACTTTCTTCTTAGCTCTTGTCTTCTTTCATTACTTCTTCTTCATCCTTCTTTTCTTCTTCTTTTTCCTCTTCCGCCATAACAGAGGCTAACTCATACATTTTTCTCCTTTTTTCTTCTTCTTCATTCCTCTTCGATTCATGAAGGTCCACATGCACTGTATCATCATATTATAAAGTGTTACTGATATTTAAAGCTGAAAATTCATTAACAACATCAATTATTGAGTGAATTTACCTCGCTCGTATTGTCGCTCATCTTGTTCCTTTTTCTTCAGTCTTTTCTCTCTAATATAGGCAGCAATATCCAACACCGCTTCCTCGAGCACAACAACACGCTTATGATGATCCTCGGGGGATGAGGTGCCCGCTGCATCTTTGGAGATATTCGGAGTATCATCATCACCAACGCGTACTTTAATGGGGTTACCACCCAAATCTCCGTCGTCATCACTGTCCTCATTTGAAATAAGGACAGTCACCCCTTCTAACTCTTTCTTTAAGCCATCGAGGACGTTATTCTTCACCTCATCCGTATATGGCTCAAAGGTAATCATGTAATCTATCTTCGTCTCACGAACAGTAGGGATGATGTACGGGTGCACGTTCTACAAAATATCAATTAACAATTACATAACATTCGATGCAACAGTATTATTATTATTGCATAATAAAAAATAAGTTCATACCTCGATAACTTTTTCTTTGTACTTGAATGGGTCGCCTTCGATTATCTGGTCACTTTTTGTAGTGTGCCATTTGAGGATGCAGGGAATGGAAAATGGCTCATCCATTGATTTTCCAAGAAATTTTTCAAGATGAGGAAAGGCCTCGTACATCCAAACCTGTAATCAGTACAACAAAGAAAAAATAACTCAGAGTCTATGACAGAGTATAAATAAAGCAAGAATCTACGATGAACTAACTAAAGGGTTTATGGTAGATACCCTGAATGCCTAGGGAAATCCGAATAGAGCATATGATGCCATCTGCTTCTCATCAAATACTTTCCTCTGCTTCTTCAGGTCACTTTTCTTTTTTCAGATAGTCCAGGGTCAGTTGGAATGTCTCTTTACCCACGGATAATTCTCGAAGAAACTCAAAGAATCGACCATTCGAATCAGTTTCTTGTCGACAATCTTCGTCGAATCTTTTGCAAGCAACATGGTGTGCAAGAACCACAGTAAACAATACTTAAACTTGTGGTCCTCGTTCAGCTTATTCCCTCTGATCAAGTGTAACAAGTTGGCCGCCATAATGTTTTTATTTTTCATCACCTTAAAGCAAAAATGCTCTCCCTTGTCTAACACCTTCTTCATTTTTGATTCACTGGGGTATGATGAGCAGTTCAGCCCTGTGATCAAACAAAATTCTTTCAAGCCAAAACAGACGGGCTTGTTGTTAATGCAGAACCACATCTCATGACGCATCTTATCCCTCTTGACGCGTCGCAACAGCAAATAATGGACCAACTGCCCATTGAACTTGAGATGTTCCGGCATGTTTCTCAGGTGTCCGAAACAGGACCGCTTGAATCTTTTCTTCAACTCCTGATCGACAAGAACTTGCTTAAATTCTCGATAAGCAGCCATTATTGATCCGACTGATATCTTCGCCGAGAAAGATCCAACCTCGTCCATTATCGTTCGAAGGTCATACTGCTCCACGAAAATGAACCTTGACAAACTTGGCACGGATAAGGGATCATTGTCCTAATCATCACTGTTTCTCCCACTTCCCTTTCTCTTTTCACTGTCACCACTAACATTGCGCTCGGGAAGGACATCTTCACTAGACTCGGCGTAGTCGCTTATCTTCTTTAAATCTGGATCAGATTCGGACGCTTCCTCATCAATTTTATTTCTTTTTGAGACATTTTCAGCTGCCTCTGCTTTTCTTTTTCTACTACTACCGGCTTTGCCTTTAGGATGGATGTTTTTTTTTATCAATTTTCAACACAATCTACACCTGCAGAACAAATCTTCATTTTCAGTTCATATACCACAAGTCTATTAATAGAAATAAGTCAATGCTCAAATGAAGCCCCCCCCCCCCCCCCC
>NC_061117.1:224670568-224699893 GCF_002878395.1 Capsicum annuum | reverse complement strand
CATAATCAAACTAATTAGCTATTAATATTTCAATTTTCACTATTTCAGCCATCATATTTTAAAAGAATTTCATACGTCTAAAAATTTATTTCAATCTAGGGCATTCTGATTTCATAGACCACGGGTCGATTTCATAGACAACTGGTCTACGGATAGAAATAGGCGACTGTTGGAATAAAACTACCAAAATAACTCTTCAAATAACGATTATCCCATCATTCCACCATCAAACAGTTCATTCCAAACATCAATAACTGTGAACCAAAATCCAACATGCAATATTGAAACACGATAATTGCTGAAAATCAAACCAATACACCTAATCGAACTAATTACCTATTAATCTTTCAATTTCCACTATTTAGGCAACCATTTTTTAAAAGAATTTCATACGTCTAAAAATTTATTTCAATCTAGGGCATTCTGATTTCATAGACCATGGGTCTACGGACAGAAACAACTTACTGTTCGAATCAAACTGCCAAAATAACTCTTCAAATAACAATTATTCCACCATTCAACACTTCTTTGCTAAAAAAAACAGAAATAAACCAAAACTCCTTAATCAACCAAATTCAAAAAAAAAAAAAAATGCCCACATCACTACGAATCGATTAGCAAAGAAACTTGTTTAAATGGATCTACAAATGATCGAAATATGATTTTCACTAACCTTATGAAGCAAAAACAACCTCTTAGCAGCTACAGAAGAAGGAAAAACGAAAATGGTGTTTGGGGAGAACTGTTCTTCAAGCGGGAATTGGAGAAAATTTAAGAGGAGAGAGAAGATTTTTTTTTTTGATATTGCAAGAAGTTGATGGGTGTTAGTGTATTATGTTAAATTTGTAGATGGGTGTTAGTGTATTATGATAAATTTGTAAAGTGAGAAAAAAGTGAGAACTGGCCACAGAGTTTGCTCCATTCGTCAGAGGCGGGGATCGAACCACCGACCTTTTACTTAAGGAACATGCCGCTGAACCATCATGCCAACTCTAGTGGTTCCAAGAACTACTCTAAAAGTGTAAAAGAGAAAAATGTGATTGAAAATTCCACTCCGCCACACATTTATTTTATATATGCACAAATTCTCAACCGAAGAACACGGCATTACATATATGTAGTTATGCATTATAAGAGGAAGAGGACTCTAAAATCAATTATCATTAACCTAATATTTTAAAATCAATTATCAATTAAAAAAAAATAGTAAAAAGATAATTTTGTCTATTGTGAAATCTGTTAACGAAGAGCAGAAAGTTTAAACAACATTTTTAAGGTCATTCACACTTTTAATATAGTATAGATATAGATAGATATAGATATAGATTATAGATTCTCGGGTTCAAGGTAAGGGAATGGAGATCGGCCCTTTGGTTGGTGGATTTTTCAATGCGAAACTAAATTAAATGGATCAAAATAGGTATAGAAAATCGAGTGAGAAAGAAAAATAACAAAATACATTTTCTTCTTTCTAGTTATTATGTAAAAGTTATTTACAATCATCTTGTTGGTATTTTTAGTTAGTTTTGTTTCCTTTAGTATTTATTTGTTGTAAGATGAACTTTTTCATGATAGAAATTTTATATCGTCAAGTTAAACTTAGTATTATTATATAAAGTTATTTACACACATAAAAGAAAGTTATTTTTGTTTCATATAATATTTATTTGTTGTAACATGAACTTTTTTATCGTAGAAATTTTTATATCGTCAAGCTAAACTTATTCGTTCTCAAATATCATAATTTAAGAAAAGTTATTTTAAAAAGTATCATTTAAATAACGTACAAAAAATTCCTTATGTTATTATTATACATGATATTATATACAACTTAAATTTGAATAGAATTACTCCTTACCGGCTAGTGGTAATTAATTTTAGTATAGTTTAATTGACATAAATTCAAGATCTTTTAGCATCGGTTTATATAATTAAGTAATTACTACGTCTATATATGATAAATATTTACTTGCATTTAGTATTTATATCAAATCCAATTCATTACATAATATGAAGCAATCGATTAGTTAGGTGAAAATATGATTAAATAAATTACAATTAAATGCAAAAAATCTATGTGCAAATATATATCACCCTTATATATGTGAGGATTTTATTTAATTAACCATAGAATTTTTTATTTTTCTTCTTATTCGTGGTAATCTCAATTACCTTAATTGTTTGGTTCACATGCTAATTATAAGGAAAAATTATAGTAAAGGGATTGAGATTTTATATTTTTTCTAAAACAACTTTGGATTACCTTATAGGCTATAGTGTTAAAAAGAAAAAAAATTAAGTTGCCAATATTATAAAAACAAATCGTTTTGTATGGAGGGCGAGAGATAATTAATCTCAGATTAATTAATTTTGTCTCATATTGAAGATGGATATTAACGTCGGAATAACTTGTTCCCAATCAAACATGTTGTAAAAGTGATGAGATTTTTTTTTTTTATATTGTAAATTACAATCCAATTCTTAACATGAAGATTCTTTTGGATATGTTTTTTCTTTTCTTAAAAAATGACTTATTTTCATTAATAAATAAATGAAGTAAATCTTTTTCTTCTAGAGGAAGATTATTTTTCCTTTTTTAACCCCTTGAAGGCATCTTTAGCTCATTTCTAAAATGGAAATAAAATAATCCATGGTAGCATAAAGGATACAAGAGTAATTTAGTGTATATATCTTTGGAGATTTTTATTGTATCAATTGATAGGGTAAAATTTTTTTAAAAAAAGATTGTTTTTTTTCCCCTTAGTGGGTTCCAATCTAATTTTTTTTTCAATGAAATGTTCAATTACGACAAATAAATAATTATCCGAACATAATATTTACATATGATTAAATAATTAATATTAATGGTTAAAAATTAAAGTAAAAATAGCTTTTGAAATAGTTAACTTTTTGGCATGACGTGTTTTAATTTTATAGTGAATACGAATTATTTGATCAATAAATTTTGAATATCGAATAATACTCCCACCAAATGTCATATTCAATGTCTCTCTATACGAAATCTTGGTAGTTATTTAGTTAATTGGATAAAGAAAATCCATGATCTTATTTCCATTTAAAGAATAATAATTCTATTTTCTTATAAATATCTTCCAACATTCTTGAATTTTCTTACAGAAAATATACATTATTATCTTCATCATTTCAAAATTATCATCAACACAATGTCTTTCTCTACATTGGAACATCAATTCATGATGCAAAGTTATCCATTCATGGTATATACACACAAATTTGTTTATCTTATCATTTTACGATCGTTATTTTTCTTTCTATCTTGTTTCATTTACACCTTATTTGAGTCGAGAGCCTATCAATCGAAAAACCTCTCTGCTCATAAATATAAGAATAAAGTCTACGTACATCCTAAGTATCCTTTTCTGATTCCACTCATGGAATTACACCGGATTTGTCATGTTGTTGTTATTGGTATATACTGTGTACACCAAAAATATATATATATATATATATATATATATATTTGTGGTATTTTTATCTTATTTCTACGCTCATTTTCTTTTATTTATTTATTTATTTAATTTTTACTCTCTCAAATTTAATTATTTTAACAGACTTGCATTTTGAGGGTGAAAAATCGCAGTTCAGGATGGCAAAAAACTGTGAGCAAAATCTTCAAAAATGTTTACGGTATGGTATATATTTGCACTTTTAATTTATCTTTCTATGTTAATTAATATATGTGAAGTTCTAATATCATATTACTTTTTGTTATTGTTCTTCGAGTTTAAGTTTCGTCAACAGATTTTGTATAGATTTTTTGTGATCTATAATAATTTTTATTATAGTTTTTAAATATGTAAATTTGTTTTTAGAAAAACTTGAAAATGCTATGTTTGGATTCACAAAAATATTAGATAATTTGACTCTCGCACTCCGAATTGTCACACGTAAAAGTGAGACACGAGGAGTAAGAACTTAAACATTGAACCTATTGAATTTACTAAATTCTAAATTCGTCTTTGACGATACTCATGGTGTATTTTCTTTCATATGTTTTCTTTATTTTATTTTTTCAGGTATAAATTTTAGAATGAATGGAGGTGGGATGATTGAAGTATCTGGAAATGTGGATCCAAAATTACTTCTAAAAGGGCTAGCAAAAGCAGGGAGAAAAGCAGAATTATGTTGGCTTCAATTTGGTGAATGTTCAAATAATCTTTTTATTAATCAATCTGATTATTATTATGGAGGACAATTAGGAGGACATTTAGATGGTAGAATTCTTCATTACGGTGATATTAATACTCAATTAAATCAACGCTCCAAAAATAATTTTCGATTTTTCGATCGTGGCACTAAATATGAATGCACCGTGGCGGCGGCGGCGGCGCGGGCACATGAACGCAGCCACGGTCGAAGCGAATGCACCGTGGCGGCGGAGGCGCGGGCACGGGAATGTCGTCGCCGAGCGGCGGTCGCTGATGAAGGTGTTTCCTCTTGTTGTATGATGTGATCTCCAGACTCTGCGCATAGCGGGAAGCTTAGTGCGCTGACTGTTCTTTTCCATATGTAGAATAAATATTAGCAGCAAGTTTGCATAAATGCAGACCTTTTTTATATGGTCCTTCCACGATTTCCGAGCATAGCAGGAGCTTTGGTGTTATTTTTATTGGTAGTGTCATCAATGCAAGAATGTATATATCATTTTTATTTGATGATACATAATGAACTATTGTTGTTGGTATTAATGTTTGGTCATACCAAACTTTTTTTTTTGTTTCAATTATTTTTCCACATGACTCGAACCCTCAACCTATCGATTGATAGTGAAGATACAATACCTTGATATTTTACAGTAACTCTTCTCAAACTCTTGATAATACTTCGAATTCCACTCAAATCAAACTTCATGTATAGTAAAAATTTATCAGCACCAGATGTTTACACCAAATCAAGAAAGTTAACCTTAACAGTTGAAAGATAGAATTTCAAAATACATGTCAATTCAGCATGGTTAAGTGCTAATATGTGTACAAAACTGTCAATTTAAACTTCTACATTCTGATGATTCAGAATCTTTTCTACTGGTTTCTACAGGGGAAAAAAAGGCAGCCCGGTGCACTTAAGCTCCCCCGCTACGCACAGGGTCCGGGGAAGGGCCCCACCACAAGGGTGTACCGTATGCAGTCTTACCTTGCATTTCTGGCTGTTTCCAAGATTTCTATAGGGGAAAGACCATAAAATTCAGCCAAGTAAGCCAAAGCTTCTGAGTTATTGTTACAAATTTTCCACAATGAAGCAACCTCACCCTTATAGACAGTCCCCCACTTGTCACAATCATTGAGGAACTCCAGCAAATTGGAATAAAATGAGTCATAGTTCATTAGGAGCAAAGGAACAGGAAGTCGAGAGCCAATTCGTTCGAGTTGAATCAAAGCCATGATCTCAAAAACCTCGTCGAGAGTACCAATTCCTCCGGGAAGTGCAACAACAGCTGTCCTATCGGAGCTTTGACTTCTCACGACAGCATCCACTAACCCGTGTTTCCTTGCGGAGAAAAATCTGAGTAGAATACAATCGATGAACTCAAGAAGCTATAATGGGTCGTTTGGTTATCACATCAAGTACTGTGTTTGGTTACTAGCATATAATAAACCATGCATAACTCTAACCAGCAAGAAAACGACTCCTACAACAACAACAACAAACCCAGTGTATTCCCACTTAGTGGGGTCTGGGGGGGGTAAGATGTACGCAGTCCATACCTCTACCTCTGATGAAGTAGAAAGGCTGTTTCCGAAAGACCCCCGGCTCAAGACACAAGATATCACACAAACACATAGTAAAGCACAGAAGCAGATGACATAACATAAATACGGCACCCATAAGAAATATAAAACAGCGGAAAGCAGAGGAAAGCACACAGATTCGTAATAAGCATGGGACACTGAATACGGAATCATAACGGGAATAAAAATAAAAAAAAACCCCACCGAGTAATTCCCTACACTAGCGACCCAATCTGGCCCTACTCTTCTGCCGTAATTCGCGTCTTCCAGACCTTCCTATCTAGGGTCATGTCCTCGGTAAGCTGTAACTGTTCCATGTCCCGCCTAAGAACATAAAAAAATCTTGCCCTTACCTGCATGTAAGATAACTCGCTGATGGTAAGTACGAATGAAAATTTGTAGATGTCCATTCCCCTGCTTCTCTACCTATCTTGAACCCACCAACAGCCTTCCCTGCTTGTAGAGCACCTTGCGTGGCAGCATCCATTAAGCCTGGCCCAGCCCCGGTCCACGTCGTACAATCTAAAAGGGTTGCAATCTGTTGAACAAGTAGTATTTTAGAAAACGCAGGTGAAGGGATCTTCAGGTATCATAAAATAATAAAGTTTACACATTCTTTTCAAACGGTAACAACAACATACTCAATGTAATCTGACAAGTGGGGTTTGGAGAGGGTGGTGTCCGCAACCTTTACCCCTACCTTGTGAAGGTAGAGAGGTGGTTTCTCAAAGACTCGCGCTCAAGTAAAGGATAGCAAAAATCAAACATGTAAAACAAATACGGCAGCGAAGAAACCATGCTAAAAACAATTAAGAAGAGAACAAGTAGAAACAATAAATAATACAATAACTGAAGCAAAGAAAACAACAGTAATACTAATTTATTCTTCTCACATAGTATTATTATTTTGTTATACAAGCTACTTCATCTTTCTTTTGCTATTACTTCACCCAAAACTTTGAGAAAGTTGACTAACCTTGTTCCCTAATTCAAAGGTTTTTATGTAGTGTGGATGTCCAGGACCCATCCTTGAAGATCCCAAATACACAACGCCGCGACCAAGCCTGTGTATTAATTCATAGCATTGCTCAATCTCTTTCTTGACCTGCATTTCAATAGATTGTTACTTTCGGAAACTTTCAAAAATAAACATCTTGTGTTACCGAGATGCAATAAAAGTAACGAGCCTAATTTTAAGCAATGCATCTGAAAGAGTTCTGATTCTTTCACTCCTCCTCATCCACAAATCATATATTACGGAAATCAGATACAGAAAAGTGTGCGTTAAAAACTCAAATATTTAACAAGTCACATAGAGTAAATGTCACCAAAAGTGACCAAACATAATTTGACGACTACTTCTATAGCTAAAATGTGTGGCTAACCCACTGCCAATGGAAAGAAGAGGTGGGACATTAGAATTTTGCATGGTAATTTCCTTATAGTTGTTTCTCCAATGGAGAAGCGGAAAATTTTTGAAAGTATATATAAAAAGCACTCACTGACGAATTTTTTGCTCCATCACTGGAAGCAAGCGACTCTCAAGTTACCGACACTAATTAGTTAAATATAGACATGGTGCATAGCTTTTCGTAAAGGTTCTTTCAAGTCATGAATCAGAGTCCACACTTAGCTATTTGGCTGTTAGGCGTCATACATCCGCAAGTGGTAAAGAAGAAAAGGTGGTGGGAATGTAATATAACTTAGCCACTTTTAGCAAGCAAGCCATATCAATTCACCAAATTAACAACCTGATGGCATAAGTGCATTTCCTTGTATCCAGAGAGCGTCGACACTTTCTTTATTCAGCAACTCAATCAGTATTTGAAAAAAGACAGAGAAGGTATTCAATCACTAAAAGGGAACTCGCTAACACAACATTCAACAATTTCCAAATGGGAACTGCATTCTCCAACAAATACGGAATCAATCTAACCCCATACATGATAATCCAAAATGACGGGAGAGAGAGCATATAACATATGAGTTTAGCGGTTTAATACTTGAACTATCAGATGTTGTTACACAGGAAGAATTATGAAGAAACCTTTCTTGTGAAGTTTGCCTAGTCAAAGCAAAAGTTCACTGAATCTGTATATCAACATCCTCCCTCCCCCATCCCTAACCCATGAAACAGGATGCAAGTAAAAACAATCTTGACTATTTGCAATGCTTCCAACTAATAAAAAGGAATGAAAAATTGTCTATCAAAAAACGAAGAAAAGCCACTTTTCAATCCTTTTCTAGAGGATGGGGTGGGTAAGGACCAGTAAACAAATGCAAGAATGCCACTAGATCTAAAAAACTGATATATTGTCGTGATATAGCAATTTATTTAGTCCAAGGTGAGATGCATCAGTAATGTAATCTTCATATAATAACTTGGGAAAACAGTACGAAGATAATTACTCCAATCCACAAACAATTTGATATGGGGAAATGATAGTGGTATTTCATATGGAAATTATTTCCAGTTTTCCTTCTTCCTTTCCGAAAAAGGAAGCATGTTCTTGACAAGCTTGATAATTTTAAGAAACACTTTCGAAATAGAGAAAAGTCGGTCTCAATCTTGGACATCCTTGAGACCTATGGTCATTATAGCTGATTGTTCTTCCATTCATTACACGTCTTCCTAGTTTCTCAGCCTGCAGTACCCACAGTCAGCCTATATGCCATTGATCGATATAAATACTAGTGATGATAACATTAAATGTTCTAAACTTAGCATAAAGTAAAGTTATAAATGCATAAGATCCTAATGTGGTCCACGGGAGGAATTACAAATAAAGGAAAAACAATAGTTTGTTTGATCTAGCAAGAGTGGTGCTAGTTTCTTTGATGGCACTGAAGCAATTGCTTAAAGCATCTAGCTGTCTCAACTATGCACGTCCCTTTTACAATATAAGAGGGAAGGGGCCACCGCCCTACAACGGCCTTTAGATATCCTCCAATCCTATCACCATAGTAAAGACTCAAAATTCGCAAGACATCGATAATAGATTTCCCAAGTCTGTATCTTTTTCTGCAAAATGAGATCATACCGACCTCAAATTCGAAAATTTCAAAACAAAACCCAAGCTTGCCTAATTCCAAATTCTATCTTCACTCTGATCTAAGAGGACATACAACATCCAAAGTTACTAACAAAAACTCTTTTTCGACTTATCAAGTTTCAAAGCTGGAAACTTCACCCGAATTCTATTATAATTTACACAAATTTAACGAGATGAAGCATTTGCAGCAGCTAAATAGATAACTAACAACGTTTTGACAAGTTCCAAAGTAGGAAATCTCAACCCAATTTTTACTTAAATTTACACAAACTGCAACAAAATGAAGCATATAAAAAGGGGAGCCTGGTGCACTAAGCTCCCACAATGCACCGGTCCGAAGAATGGACGAACCACAAGGGTCTATCATACACAACCTTACCTTACCCTTCATTTCTACAAGAGGCTGTTTCAACAGCTCGAATCCGTGACAAATGCAGCAGCTAAATAGATAACTAAGTCGGAATTTTCTCTTTTTATGCTTTGACAAGTTTCAAAGTTCGAAACTTCACATAAATTTTAAAAAATTACAGCAAAATGAAGCATACACAACAACTAACCAGACAACCAAAACAAACCCAACCAGAAGAAACAAGAAATTGATTCATTTTTGCAGCAAAATGAGAATCTTGATTAGTAGTTGAGCTTGGGCAAGTAGAGATTAAAATCCCATGATTCTTTTTATGTTTAGACAAGTTTCAAAAACTTCACCCAAATTTCACATAAATTCACACAAATTACAACTAAATGAAGCATATACAGCAACTAACCAGACAACTAAAACAAACCAAAACAGAAGAAACAAGAAATGTATCCTTAAATTACTCCCTCCGTGCACTCTTACTTGTCACGTTTCACTTTACAAAAGTCAATTTGACTAAACTTCAAAGCTAAATTGAAGTACATTCATCTAAATTTAGATGTTCAAAAACTATACGAAAAATGCTATGACTTGCAATCCTTCTCATATTAATATAGTGACATGTAAAAATGAACGGAGGGGTGTTTTTTTTTTTTTCTTTTACCTCATTAGGACTTGTTCTTTCTTGGAAATCAATTGATTCATTCTTGCAGCAAAATGAGATTCTTGATTTGTACTTGAGGTTGGGCAAGTAGAGATTAAAACCCCATGATTCTTTTTTCATAGAAGAACCCAAAATTACATCTCTCTGATGAGAGCTTCTCAGAAAAACATGGTCCATTGAAGTGGGACTACCTGCACCAGACCCCATTGTCAAGCTCAACACAATCATCCAAACAAACCTTTGGAACTTATTTGGGAACCACCATGAAATGGCCGCTATAAAAAAGGGCAGTCCGGTATCCTATGCTGTGTGTCCGGAGAAGGCGAGGGTGTTTTTAAGGCTTGAATCGTATGACATCAATTTTATCAATTAATCCCTTTCAGATAAAAATATAAGATCAGATAAAAATATTTTTAAAAAAATATAATATTAATTTCTTTTTGAATATAATTAAAATTTAAAATTTTAAAAAGATTCAAAATTTTATTCTCATTTCTTTCACTTTTAGTATTTCTTTTTCAAATTTTAAGGTAATTTTTGTCATAGTTATAAATTATTTAAATTGGTTGGTGTTGTGGGTCCTAATTTTTTAATTATTAATATTATAATAAATCTAGCATTTAATGCATTAATTTGTGGATCCTATTGATGATAGCAACTTTCAATTATAAGACCCCAAAAAATAGGGTAAAGTTCGATTCCAAGGCCCTCGTTATGAAAATTATGGCTTCATCAACCAACCAAACGACCGATTCATTGTTTAAGCACACAAGCTAAGCAGACATATTGACAGTCTGTTGTATGTATCAACTGTGTGCTATTCAACTAAACACTTCCAAATTTCAATTATTTATCTCAACTTCTAATGAGTTCCACTGGACACTTTCATTTAAAATTTTAAAAAGCTGTCATATTTCAATTGTATATCTCAACTTCTAATAAAATTCAAGTCGACACTTTCATTTCAAGTTTTAAAAAGATGTCATATTTCAATTGTATATCTCAACTTCTAATAAAATTCAATTAGACACTTTCATTACAAATTTTAAAAAGCTATCATGTTTCAATTGTATATCTCAACTTCTAATAAAGTTCAATTTGACACATTCATTTCAAATTTTAAAAAAAATTTGTGCATATTTTTATTTATCTATTATATAATTAAAGTTTTTAATCAAATAAATATGTCATTTTTTATAATTATATGCATCAACAACAAGTAGAAAATATCAAAATAAAAGAGTATGAATTAAACATATTTTATTTGGTTAGCTTAACTAGCTAATAAACAATGCAAATACACATAATTTTTTTTTTTCAATACTTGAACTCAAAAATATCTAATTTAAATGTTTCTTTTTAAGGAATTTAGATGTTCAATTAAAATAGGCCAAACCCATACGCAGCCCCCTTAAGTATACGTGATTTTTCAGTTAGGCACCTCAAGTGGATATTGTTCCATTTTGACACCTCAAATGGCCTTCAAGTGTGCCACTTTGACACCTTTTTTCCATAAATAAAAGAAAACTTGGGCGTGTGTATTTCAATTCATACACATAGATTTTGCACGTCAATTAAAATGTGCCACTTAGCAGTAGCTTTCCATGTCATCCTAATCCACTAAAAGGGGGAACAAAGGAAATGCTAAATCAATTTCCAAAATCCTATTGAAACCATAAACTTTCCCCTTTGTATGTTTTGTCATTTTTTTCAGTTTTTCTTCGATTCATCTTTTAATGCTAGTGATTTGTAACTATTTACGGTATATTTTGCAGGTACAATGCTTGCATAAAAGCGCTGATTCATTTTCAGTAACGAGTTTGAAGAAATCTAGTTTACTTAAAGAAATTGAAGGTCAAACTAAACTTTTTCTTTAAGTTTATATTTTTCCTGGCTATTTGAACCGTTTCCCGCTTGAAATTATAGTGCTGGGTTGAATTTATCGTTTTAGATTTTTCTGTGATTTTTGTGGTTTCGGTTATAAGTTATGGATTTTTTTTGTTGCCTTTTTGGGGATTTCACTGATATAGGGTTTATGTTGGAGATTTCAGTGATAATAGAGGGTTATTTTGGTACTTTTTAATTTAAGGGTATTTTTTTAATTTTTTTTTGCAGAATCTTTAGAGATTTGTTACAAAAATGGATAGCTATATTTTGACCTGTTTTCATCAAGGGGGAACAATTATATACAACCCTAATCTTAGTTATAAAGGTGAGGTATGTAGACACGTAATTTTGTCCCTCCCAAAAAACCCAATTCATCCATTTTACCTCGTGTTACCACACACCCTCATCCATGTGATTATACCCCACAAAAATACAAAATAAACAACCCTTAACAAAATCCCTAACAAATTCTATCTTGTTTTAATCCTATCCTAACCAACTTTACACTTCATCCTAACAACCTACCCCACCCAATACCCTCCTACCCCACCTACCCACGTGACCCCCCTCATATTTCTTCTACACAAAAGAAAAAGGGAACAATATATACACACTGGAATGGGGGACCCAGGAGGAATTTTTCTTCTCTTCAAAAGAAAAACAATGAAGATACAGTGAGAAAAAGGAGAGCACGCACTCATTCACCTTCTTATTCGCGGGCACACATACAAGAGCCTTTCATTCTTCAATTCTCCACACATATACACTCATTCACACAGAATTCTCTACAGACTATACACACAGCTCACAATAATCGCTCATCCTCACTGATTTACACACACCCACATACGGGTATACGCACACATCACCAAAAAAGAAGAAATATAGCTGAATTGGAGATCGAAAAAGGTGAACGAAGAGAGGCCTCTCTCATCTATGACACACTTCACAGAATACACTCATTCACGATAGGGGAAGAATACATAGATTCCACACAATAATACTCTCTTCATTTTCATTTATTTTTAGAGAAAACACGCATACACAGTAAGAGAGGTCGAGAGAGATCGATTGAGAGAGGTAGAGAGAAAATAGAAAACTGAAGAAGAGAGATAGAGCATTGAAAGAAGAGAGAAACTGACAGAGAAATAGAGAAAAGGGAGAGAAATGGGGAGAGATGGAGAGAAAAGGGTCAACAGGGCTAGAAATTTATCTGTATCCTTCGAGTTCCTCCAACGCAGAGCACGCCGGAGCTCTGGCGAAGTGCTAGCAGCGACCCAGCTCCCTCTCATCACCAAAACCGTCAAAAAATGACACCTCCTCATCGAAGTCAACACTATTTTGGACTCAAAATTGATTGGGAATTTAGATTCGATAACTGGGTTCGATATCGAGTTGGTCGAGTTTGGGGTTATTGGGGTCCTACTCGTTGGTCGAGGTTTAATTCGCGGATTCAGAATGCAAATTTCTTCTGTTCATTCAAATAATATTTGAATTCGAAAGCTTTATTTGAGGTCCAATTCTCTCATCTCTCTCCATTTATTTTAATTTTGGTGTAATTGTGGATATGATTCGATATCTTTATTCTATTTGTTTGGATGATTTGGGTGACTTTGGATTTTGTTTGCTTTTGAATAATTGCTCTCGATGTTAAATGTGATGAAAATTTGAGTTTGAGATTGTATTAAACATAAAATAGGGGTGGGAATAAAAAATTAATAAAGTTGAATGTTGGTTGGTTTAACCCATTGATTGTTGTTGATTGGAAACGGATGTTAATTTGGACGAATCTAATAGTATCATGTTTAGGTCGAAACGGGTAGGCAATAGTAGGCTCGGGTAGGCAAATTTAGAATTTGTGTTTTTGTTGAATGTTTGAAATTTTATTGAATGGTTTAGTTTTTGTGCATTGGAAAGATGTATTCATTTGGCCGGGGAATGCCTCGAGGTTTCATGTATTTACTCACCGGAGAATGCCCCGACGTATTATGTCTTCGAAGAAGGTTCGTGACCAAGGCCCAAGGCATCGTGTAAAGCACGGGAACGTAGTTCGGGATTAGTGTAGGTTAAATAGGATTTATTTTTTCGCATTTTTTATTTTTGGATTGTATAATTGGACTGAACACTATATTTTGGATTTGTTTTGTTTCGTGTGTTTGATTGATTGTTTTATATGGTTTATACATTTTATAATATCAAATTAGCCGATACGCTCCACCAAGCGACCGCGGTCGAACCACGGGATCGAGGGATGCCTAACTTATTCCCCTCGGTCAACAGAACTCCTTAACTGGAATCTCTGTTCGCGGATCAGTTTTAGAGTCAAACCGTTTTGAAAAGGAGTTTCAAAGGTGACTTGGCATACCCGATTTATGCCAATTGGCGCCTCTGAGTTTTGAATAAAAATGTAAATAATTCTTTTTCAAAATAAATTTTCAATCTTTTGTCACTTTAATAATGAAAACCCTTTTGAACCTTAAAATCGATAATTCTTTTTGGGAGTTAAAAAAGGGGTGTGACAGCTCTGGCGACTCTGCTGGGGACTTTTCAGAATTCGAGCTTATTTTGGAGTTGTATCAGCTTAGTTTGGCACTATAGATGTATAGACATTTTGTTTGTATTATTTTGTGTTATTGTTTATCATTGTTGAGTGTCTACGTGCTCTTTATTTACAGTTTTTATCTTATGTGTTACCGCTTTATACCTGACATCATGTGCATAACCCGAGTCATTCTTTCTGCAACAAGTTCTGTAGTACACGTTGTGTACACGACCTATAGTTGAGTCATCCTTATTTTAGGAGGGGGAGCCGTCGGCTGGTATGGAGTAGGTGGATAGCCAAAGCAGCCACTATCGACCATACGCTTCCCCGAACAGCCTTATTAGTGAATTCCAGTGTAGGTCAGCCTTTAGGTCATACTTATCTGCATCATATTGAGACCTAGCGCTATCCATTTGGTCCTTTGTAGGAGACTCACCTCTAAAGCATCCTTATGTGCTAAATGTTGCATCTCTGAGGATAACGTGGTCATTTAACAGACTAATGTGGGGGAAAGCATGTGTTAGAAGTAAAGTGTGTGGGCATGAAAAATAAAAAAAAAAAAGGAAAAAAGAGAAAAGGCGAATAAAAAAAAAAAGAATTTCATAGTTTTTTTATGGTTTTTGTTCCTTACAATCCAAAAATTCAAAAAGACTTTTACCTTTTGCACTCATTTCTCAAAAACAAAAACATCAAAAAGATTTTTATTTGTCTCATTTAGCATGCATTAACAATTCGAAAACTTCAAAAACGATTTTTCATTCATAGAAGTTTTTATAAAAGAAAAATGCAAAAAAAGATGGTAGAAATTTTGTACATTTCATATAACGAAAATACCAAATAGATTTTTCTTTCATAGTTGTTGATGTCATTTTTCTGTGAAGTGTCAAAATGAAAACTCAAAAGATTTTATTAACGTGGTTCATCGTCTGTCTTTGGTCGTATCTCTTAAGCCAGAGTCTATCTTGTTATTTAATCATTAATTGTCCAATCTGGACGAACTACGTACCCCTGATTCTCCTCTTTCGGGATGTGAGATATGTAGGCAACCTATTGTTGGTTCGGGGATCTTATTCAAAAATCCAAAAAGATTTTCTTAACTCTTCATTTAGAGTAGGTGTTTCATATACATCTTTAAAAGAGAACTACAAAATATTTTCCTTTAATAGGTTCAAGTTTCATTTTCATATGAAATGCAAAATTGAAAACCCAAAAAGAGTTTCTTTGGTAATCATAGGTTTCATTTTGTATAGGTTATTAAAGCCGAAAAGTTCAAAAAGATTTTCGTCTATTCTTTTGAGAATTTGTCATTTTTCCTTTCTTATTAAAATTTCAAGAAAAAAAAAGAGTTTAATTGGTCTTTTTGGCAAGACTTCAAGAACTACGGACACCTGATTCTCCTCTTTCGGGATGTGAGATACGTAGGCGCCCTTCTTGGGTTCGGTGACCTTTTCAAAAAGAAAAGAAAAAAAAGAGATTTTGAGAAAGTGTTGAACTCTAACACATTTGCTATCTCTTATTCAGTTAGTTTAAGGTGGTTGGTTTGTGGCATTTTAGCTGGTCCTCCGTATTGCACCAAGTCACAGAGAACGTTATGGCCAATAAGGATATCGAGTTTGTTGTCACTAATCAGATAGGGAGTTCGAGAAATGTGAATTTAGGATCTAATAAAGAGATTAGAAAATTAAGGCAACAAATGATAGAGATGCATCGAGCTTGGGCTAATGGGTTGCCACCTCCCCCAGTTCCCACTGATAATCTAGAATATCTTTCTGGCTTGCCTCTCATGTCACATGCACAATTTTCCATTTTTGTTGATATGCCACAATATGCATCAGGATCTACTTCGGGGCAACAATATCTAACCACTTCCAATGTTCATTTCCTCACTCCCCAATCCAAGACTACCACATACGCGGCTCCGCCTGTTGTTCATGCTTTTACTGCGCCATCCCCACCTGAAGCTTCTACTTTTGATTTTCATCCACGAGTTGTGCCTCCCTACTCTACAAGGGAGCCTATTGAATATTACTGGCGATCAACGTTACACTTCCGAGCTTACATTCAAGTTGACTGGTCTTTACGGTGACACTCACTCACCTAAATTTACTCCTAACACTGAAAATCTTGTTATGACAGAAGAACAAGAGGAAATAACCAGAAAATTGAGAAGTTTGGAACTGGCTATGAAGAACTTGCAAGGACTTGGGGGTTACAAAAGTGTCTCATATAAGGACTTATGCATGTTTCCAGGAGTCAACCTGCCTCCTGGCTTTTAAATGCCAAAGTTTGAGAAGTATGACGGACATGGGGACCCAGTGGCATATTTGAGGCGCTATTGTAACCAATTAAAGGGCATTGGAGGGAAGGAAGAACTACTCATGGCTTATTTCGAGGAGAGTCTTTCAGGCCTAGCTTCTAAATAATTTGTTGACCAAGACATCGACAAGTGAATTAGTTGGGATGACCTAGCTAATGAATTTGTGCAACAATTCCAATAAAATATGGAGTTGATTCCTGATAAGAAATCTCTAACTAACATGAAGAAAAAGAGTACTGAGATTTTTAGAGAGTATGCGATTAGATGGCATGAATAAGCTGCTAGTGTGAAACCGTCAATGAAAAAAAGTAAGATAGTGGAGACGTTTATTCAAGCACAGGATGAAACATATTATCAACACTTGTTACCTACATTAGGCAAGCTATTTATTGAGGTTCTCAAAATGGGGGAGATGACAAAGGATGGAATTAAGATTGGTCACATTGTGAGTTCTGCAACATTGAAAGCGACTACTCAAATAATTCAAAAAGGTTTGGGAAGTATGAGAGGAAAGAAGAATGAGAAAGATGCATCTGCCATTGTAGTTGGACAACAGGCATAGGCAAGAGGACCACACCATCGTTACCCACAGGCTCAAACCCAAGTTTATGCCCAAGTTCTATAGAATATTTCCTGAAATCCATTATACTCTGTTCCCCCACCTCCATATCTAATATATAATGCACAACCTTATAGTCAATTTTTTTCTTACCCACAATGGTGTGTACCAACTCTTCAGAGTCATCCTCAAACTCCACAAACATACCAAAGCCCTTCTAGGCTAAATTTTTTATCCAATCCAAACAATGAAATGGGGCAAAAGTTGAGGGATAGATTTACACCAATTGGAGAGTCGTATGCAAGTTTATTGCAGAGATTGGTTCAGTAGGGCATGATCACTCCTTCCCTTGGGTATACTCCTAACCCACATTCAAGAAGTTTTTACCCTAATGTACGATGTGTATATCATTCTGATGTTCAGGGTCACAGTATTGAAGATTGTCATGCTTTTAAAAGAGAAATTGAAAAGATGATTCAAGATAAATCAATCATGGTGCAGAACATTGACAGTGAGTAAAGCTATAGTCATGCTGATATGCAAACCAGTGGCTAAGATGTCAGGCTGAGCAATTGAGAAGTCACCCCTCTCTCTACTAGAAAGAGGTCTGGTAGCTTGTTTTGTTTTATTTTCTGTTGTCCGAATTATTTCAGGGTTGTAGTTCGGGATCTATCTTGTTTTGCCCTTTTGTCATTTATATTTAAACCCTTCTATCTTTTGTTTCAACTAAATGAAGTGTTCCATTTTTCTTTGTATTTTAAATATGTGTTGTTTGCTTGTTTTCTTTACATAGTACATTTTATGTTGACTCTAGTGATATGACATGCTAATGAAATTTTCAGTTAGATCTTAAAATTCAGTTTAAGCATGAATTGGTAGTGATATGACATGCTAGTGAAATTTTCAGTCAGATCTGAACATTGAATCAGAGGGTTAAAGTTAGAAAAAGAGAGCATCAGAGAAAATAGGTAGAGTGTTGAGACATTTGGTGATAAGTTCAAGCCTTCTTTGAAAATTAAGGCAATTATGTTGAGAATCACAAGAATAAATTAGTCATTAATTGAAAAACATAGCTCAATTAGGTCAAATAGCGGATGTGTGATCCTGAGGAACAGAAAAATCAGCTCCACAAAAGCATAGGTCGGTCGATCTGAGGGATCTATAACACAGGTGGCGTTGTATGTTTGACAAGCCAAGAAGAAGTAGTGGAACACATGCTCAGTTAAATGTAGTATTGTGAAAGTGTCACAAATGATCTTTATCTTTCACTTTCATATTGCATGATGTGTGCTAACATTTTCAAGGATTGATATGACGAAGGCATTTCATTCTGCTATCCATACATTGTGTAATCCTTTGTGTACCCCATTTAAGCCTTAGTGTTATTTTCTTTCATACCCCTCTTTTGAAATCAAGATAGAGTAAAAAAAATTGTCGAGTAAAAAACTAGAGCCAGAAAAGTTTTCAAAAAAGAAGAAGAGAGAAAAATGTGTTCGAAAAGAAAAAAAAAAGAAGAGTGTCAAGACAAATAGAGTTAGAAAAATCCAAAGAGAAAAAAGTTTCAATAAAAGAAAAAGAATCAAAAGTCTAAATCATGCAAAATAAGTTGCCAGAACTACGCATGACCTGATTGTCCTCTTTCGAGGGTGAGATACGTAGGCTGCCCTACTTAGGGCTTGGTCCAACCAAATAAATAATTTAGAGTCGCCCAGTCAAAAGAAACTGGGGCATGAGTTAATCCTCATTGTTTGATTCGATTCCAAAAGTTGTAAGTCCTACCCCACTTTCAGTTTTTTTTTGAGCTTGATGTCATCCTTTCTTTTTAACCCTATCCAAAAGCCAAGTTACAACCAAAGAAATACCTTCAGATCAATCTTTGAGAATGTTAAGGTTACGCATGCAATGCATATGCTGACATATTTTGGGAACTGCTTGTCTTCCTTAGCATAAGAAATCAAGAGAGAAATAAAAATGAGTCTTATTGGTGAAAACTCTTACGGGCACCATAAGGCGATGGTAAGTTGAGAGAAATACAAATGAGAGAGTCTTATTGGTGAAAACCTTCACGGGCTGAGAGAAAAATGAGAGAGGCTTGTTGGTAAAAACCCTTCAAGGTGTCACTAGCCGAATGAGGTCTTAAATGCAATTGACCTAAGGAAAAAACTCAGTTTTAAGGCCATTAACGTAACAAAAATTGGTAGAAAGTTTGGATAGAAAGATCAGGCAACCTGATCCAAAATGCATGGCATAATCTTTAGAGTGGACTGTCATTTTAGATAAATTTTTATTTCTTTTTTTTTTCAAATGTGGACATTCATTGTCCATTCTTTCTTCTCTTTATTTTTGGTTTTATCTTTCTTGAGTCAGTTATTCAAATAAAAATCATTGTCATTTTTATCTTGTTGTTGAGTCAAGTGTATGTCGAAACAAGTGAGAAAAGATTTGAAAACTGGCTATCAGCTTCTTCAATTGCACAAAGCAAGACAAAAGGCCACCACATGAAAGAGACATGATTGTGAGCTGAAATAAGGCATGCAGAAAGTTTTGTCAACAAAATATACCGGGAATTCATGGAAATACTAAGGTTTTTCAAAGGGTTTATCTGAGAAGCATGGCAAAACATAAATAATGTGTTTGTTTCAAAGAAACTCTTAATAATCTGAGTTTGGGACAATGATTCAACAAGTTAATGATATATTCTAATGGTTGAAAGCAAGATTAATATGACAGGGGCAAGAGCGATTACCACGAAATCCAAAGCCACAAACCAGCCACCATGTTTTTAAACTAACAAGTTTTCTTTGTATGAAACAGGAACACATGTTACTTTCGAATCAAGGATTTCAAAGCCTAAACATCAAAGGTCGTAATATTCTTACATCTACAAATGCAAGAGGCAATGTTGCTGCACAGATTTGATATTCAAACCATGGTAAAACTCATAATCCAATATCTCTAGGTGACACACTTCCTTATTTGGGTAATTCAAGCAACATTTATAAGGAGATGCACTTCCTTGTTTGGATAATTCAAGAGACATTTGTAAAGAGACGCACTTCCTTGTTTCGTAATTCCAGCAATATTTGTAAGGACACACACTTTCTTGTTTTGGTAATTCAAGCGGCATTGGTAAGGAGATGCACTTCCTTGTTTGGTAATTCAAGTAGTATCATAAGGAGATGCACTTCCAAAGGAGACACACTTCCTTGTTTGGGTAATTCAACCAGCATTTGTAAGGAGACACACTTCCTTGTTTGGACAATTCAACCAACATTTGTGAGGAGACGCACTTCCTTGTCTGGATAATTTAAGCAACATTTGTAAGGATACGCACTTCTTTGTTTGGACAATTCAAGCAACATTTGTAAGGAGACGTACTTCCTTGTTTGGGTAATTCTAGCAATATTTGTAAGGAGACACACTTCCTTGTTTGGGTAATTCAAGCAGCATTGGTAAGGAGACGCACTTTTCTATTTGATTATTTCTAGCAATATTTGTAAAGAGATGCATTTCTTTGTTTGGGTAATTCAAGCAGCATTTGTAAGGAGACACACTTTCTTGTTTGGTAATTAAAGTAGTATTTGTAAGGAGATGCACTTCCTTGTGTGGGAAATTCAAGCAACACTTGTAGGGAGA
Source organism: Capsicum annuum (assembly GCF_002878395.1). Classification (NCBI taxonomy): domain Eukaryota; kingdom Viridiplantae; phylum Streptophyta; class Magnoliopsida; order Solanales; family Solanaceae; genus Capsicum; species Capsicum annuum. Next base: position 224,679,106 of record NC_061117.1, on the reverse strand, counting down.
TGCACTTCCTTGTTTGGGTAATTTAAGCATTTGTAAGGAGACGTATTTCCTTGGATAATTCCAGTGGCATTTGTTGGGAGACGCACTTCCTTGTCAGTTTTTATTTGTCAGGAGCCCGCCTGAAGGATACGGCGAATACATGAAAGTCAAGAAAATAAGGTAAAGAATTTGAAAGTCAGGCAACAAGGTGAAAAAGTGAAAGTCGACAGATTGATGAAATTGCAAGTCAGGAGCCCGCCTGAAGAATAGGGTGATGAAATTCAAGTCAGGAGTCCAAAAGCAGCTGCATAGATAGAGTTTTTGTAATTTCATTTATGTTTTTAACTTTTAATTTTCTTTTTTGTAATAACAGAGCTGCGGACCGGAACCTCGATGGAACCTTACTCGACTCTCCAACTCGATATAGTCAACTTCTCTTCCAACCCTTTGAGATACCTGCGATTTGACTCCCTCATAACTTGGGTAGGTAGGATGTCATAAGTCAAGACTCGGTTGTCCTTCTTCCTTTGAATGATGGTCGGGTTAAAATTCTGTTATGTGGTCTACTTTTTTGTATGAAAACACTTTGTGTTTACATGCAAAGAGGGGCATGATGTAGACACGTAATTTTGTCCCACTCAAGAACCCGATTCATCCATTTTACCTCGCGTTACCACACACCCCCATCCATGTGATTATACCCCACAAAAATACAAAATAAACAACCCTTAACAAAATCCCTAACAAATTCTATCTTATTTTAATCCTATCCTAGACAACTTTGCACCTCATCCTAACAACCTACCCCACCCAATACCCTCCTACACCACCTACCCACGTGACCCCCCTTCACATATCTTCTACACAAAAGAAAAAGGGAACAATATATACCCACTGGAATAGGGGTACCCAGGAGGAATTTTGCTTTCCTTCAAAAGAAAAACAATGAAGATACAGTGAGAAAAATGAGAGCACACACTCATTCACCTTATTCTTCACGAGCACACACACAAGAACCTTACATTCCCTTATTCTTCACGAGCACACACACAAGAACCTTACATTCTTTAATTCTCCACACTTATACACTCATTCACACAGAATTCTCTACAAACTACACACACAGCTCACAATAATTGCTTATCCTCACTGATTTGCACACACCCACATACGGGTATACGCACACATCACCGAAAAAAGAGAAATATAGCTGAATTAGAGATCGGGAAAGTTGAACGGAGGGAGGCCTCTCTCATCCATGACACACTTCACAGAATACACTTATACACGATAGGAGAAGAATACATAGATTCCACACGACAACATTCTCTCTATTTTTTTTATTTTTAGAGAAAACACACACACCGAGTAAGAGAGGTCGAGAGTGATTGATTGAGAGAGGAGAGAGAAAACAAAAAACTAAGGAAGAGAGATAGAGCATTGAGATAAGAGAGAAACTGACTGATAAATAGATAAAAGGGAGAGAAACGGGGAGAGATGGAGAGAAAAGGGTCAATGGGGCCAAAATTTTATCTATATCCTTTGAGTTCCTCCAGCGTCGAGCTCGCCGAAGCTTCGACCAAGTGCTAGCAGCGACCCAGCTCCCTCTCATCACCAAATCTGTCAAAAAATGGCACCTCCTCATCGGAGTCTACACTGTTTCAGACTCAAAATTGATTGGGAATTTGGATTCGACAACTGGGTTCGATATCGAGTTGGTCGATTTTGGTGTTGTCGGGGTCCTGCTCATTATTTGAGGTTAAATTCATCGATTCGGAATGCAAATTTCTTCTGTTCATTCAAATAATATTTGAATTCAAAAGCTTCATCTGAGGTCCAACTCTCTCCTCTCTCTCCATTTATTTCAATTTCAGTGTGATTGTTGATGTGATTCGATATCTTAATTCTATTTTTTTGGATAATTTGGGTGACTTTGGATGTTTTTTGGTTTTGAATAATTGCTTTCGATGTTAAATGTGATGACAATTTGAGTTTGAGATTGTATTAAACATGAAATAGGGATGGGAATAAAAAATTAATAAAGTTGAACGTTGGTTAGTTTAACCCATTGATTGTTGTTGATTGAAAACGGATGTTAATTTGGACGAATCCGATAGTATCATGTTTAGGTCGAAACGGGTAGGCAATAGTAGTCTCGGGTAGGCAAATTTAGAATTTGTGTTTTTGTTGAATGTTTGAAATTTTATTGAATGGTTTGGTTTTCTCGCATTAAAAAGATGTATTCATTTGGCCGGGGAATGCCTCGAGGTTTCATGTATTTACTCACCGGAGAATTTCCCGACGTATTATGTCTTCGAAGAAGGTTCGTGAGCAAGGTCCGAGGCATCGGGTAAAGCAAAGGAACGTAGTTCGATATTAGTGTAGGTTAGAATAGGATTTATTTTTTTGCTTTTTTATTTTTGGTTTGTATAATTGGACTGAACACTATATTTTGGATTTGATTTGTTTCATGTGTTTGATTGATTATTTTATGTGGTTTATACATTTTATAATATCAAATTAGCCGATACGCTCCATCAAGCGATCGTGGTCGAACCACGGGATTGAGAGATGCCTAACACCTTTCCCTCGGTCAACAGAATTCCTTAATTGGAATCTCTGTTCGGAAATCAGTTTTAGAGTCAAACTGTTTTGAAAAGGATTTCCAAAGGTGACTTGGCACACCCGATTTATGCCAAGTGGTGACTCTGAGTTTTGAATAAAAATGTAAATAATCCTTTTTCGAAATAAATTTTCAATCTTTTGTCACTTTAATAATGAAAACCCTTTCGAACCTTAAAATCGATAATTCTTTTTGGGAGTTAAAAAGGGTTATGACAAGGTAGATATCTTTGTTGTTGCTATTGATAAAGACCATTTCAGTCTTGTTGAATTTCTTTCCTACACCAGAGATCTTGGGTACTCAAAAGTTAAGGAGTTCTATTGTCAACATATAGATGGTGGTGGTTTAGTTCAAATCACTTCTGATGGTCAATTACTAGAGTTTGTGAAGAAGTTAAAAGATGATGATGAGCTTGATGTGTATATTTTTCATGACATTGATGAAGATGTTGATGCTGTGGAAAATGTTTTGCCTCTTTTAGTAGGGACACAGTCTAATGATGAAGTTGATATAGGCAGTGATGAGAATGAAAATAGAAGTTTTATTGAAGATTTGAATGGTGATGAAATAGATCTTCCTAGTAGTAAATCAGATCTGAATGGTGATGATATCCTTGATGAGGATGATTTAGACATTGATGAAAAGTTGAGAGCCTTTAGGGCTGAAAGTAGAATAAAAAAAATTCAAAGAAAAAAACCCAAAGCAAGAAAAGAAATACCAGTAGGTGAACCTGGTATTGATAAAGGTTTTCAAGACATTGACAAGAATAAGAAAGATAGATATGTGGGTAGATTAGGAGGTAATGAACAGTATATTGATAGTTCAGACTGCGATAGTATTGATAGCACTGATTTGTTAGATAAGGATGTTGTTGTTGGTGTTGATTTTCTAAGAAGAAGAAGAAGTAATAAAGTCAGATTTGATGATGATTGTGTTGTTGTTGTTTTTAAACTTGGTATGATTTTTAATGGTCCTAAGGAATTTAAAAAAGCTTTGGGGAGGTATGCAGTAGAAAATAAGGTTTAGATTGTCTTAAGATCTAATGAAGCTCATAGAGTGAGGGTTAAGTGCAAAGTCAAGACAAAATGCAACTGGTTGTGTTATGGTGCACTTGACAGAAACTCTAGTAATTTTTTGATTAAGAATTATAATCCAGTGCATAAGTGTACAACATCAAACAAGAATAAGATGTGTACAAGTAAGTTTGTTGCTAATAGATTCAGGGTTGAAATAAGTAAACAACCATCTTTGAAAATTTGAGAAATACAGGAATTGTGCAGAGAAAAATTGAGATTATATGTGGGTAGAACAATTTGTTACAAGGCAAAGTTACAGGTCCTAAGAGAGACCATGGGGGACTGAAACTTGGAATTTGCAAGATTATATGATTATGGTGAGATGATCAAACAAACCAATCCTGGCAGTTCTGTTTGGCTGAGAATGGACAGTAAAACTGTCCCACGTAAAAATCTATTTATTTATTTCTATGTGTGTCTTGATGCATTGAAAAAAGGGTGGATGGAAGGATGTAGAAGAATTATAGGGTTTGATAGGTGTTTCTTAAAGGGTGCTTGTAAGGGTGAACTTCTAGTTGCAGTTGGGAAGAATGGAAACAATCAGATATTTCCTATAACCTGGGCTGTTGTGGACAAGGAAACCAAGCATGGTTGGAGTTTTTTTGTCAACTACTTGAAAGAGGATCTGTTGACACCTAATTTTTGCCCTCCACGACTAAATTTAATCCTGAGTTTCTTCAGTTTTTAATAAACCAAAATAATGATTTCATCCAAAAAAAAAAACTTAAAATATTTTTCGTACATGATTTTATCATTTTAAGTAGCGATTATATACTATCGTGTTCAGTTATACGAGATTATATAATTTGTTACTTAAATATTTATTTTAGAAAACATCGGATTTAATTAAGGCTTATCTTGAAAATAAATTCAAATGATTAAAATCTTAATTTAAACATAATTTATTCTCACAAATAATTTATTTGGATAAATATCCATTCATTTTATTAAATCAAGAAGATCAGGATAAAAAAAAGGTATTAGTTCGTATCGAATTTTAATTTAATTTAGCCAATCTATTAGATTTGACCATAATTAAAAATTGGTCATAATTGCAATGTAATTCGTCAATTAATTTTTAATTTGGTCAAAATAAATAAATATGGCTAAATTTTAAATTTCAATTGGGGTTATATTTTAAATAACCTCAAAATTCTCAAGAACTCTCATAACTTTTACCCAATTTCCACCAAAAAATAAATTCAAATTGTACTATTCCCCCCAACTTTGTCCTTTTCCAATTTTGAAATTCAAAGATTGTATTACATTATACTGTAGACACCTAATTTAGTCCCTCCCCGATGTCATTTTTACCCATTTTTATTTTTATCCTACCGTGTACACTCACCCATGTTATTATACCCTCACAAAATACAAAAAAAAATATAACAAAATCCCTAACAAAACCTATCCTAACTAATTCTATCTTATCCTAACAACCTACCCAATCAAAATAAACCACCTCCCTACCCCTACCTAACCCTACCCCATGTCACCCGCCCCCCCCCCCCCTCTTTTTTTCTTGTCCAAAAAGAAAGGATCAGGAAGGGGAAAATACAATATATACACACAAAAACAAAGAGAGGACCGGAGGATATACAAAAAAAAATCAGCTCCACCTTCTCTCTAGGCTCTCACTCTCTCTCTCAAAAAAACCTCTCTCGGCGCTTCCCTCATCGGCGACAACGGCGCCGGCGCCGACGCCGCTCCAACTCTCTTCCTCTTCTTCCTCCTCACAAACGCCGTCACCACCTTCGTCGAACTTCCTCCTCCGCCTCCAATAAACCAACCACCGACCAGCGACCCATCATCCTCGGCCAAATCAGCGACCTAAGCCACCACGCCGCCATCGCCATCACCAGCGAGAATCCAACCAGCAAACCAGCGTCGCTACCATTGCGAACTCACCGCCTCCAGACACCTCCGAGCCTCCCTCCGTTCTCCTCCAGCCGCCGTTCAGATCCAGCTTCCTCCGTCGTTGTCTGCGTCGTCGGAGGGGGGAACAGTGAGATTGAAAAAACAGTGAGATCGAAGAAAGAGAGATTCGAGCGGGAGAAAGAGAACAAAATAGAGAGAGCGTAGTGTGACCGAATTCCGACAACGTCCACCGAAATTGTGGTTGTGTTTGGTTTCTGTTTGAAATTATGTCGGTCACGAATGGTTTGAAATCCGAGTGTTAGGGGTTCGTTTCCAAGGTTTCCGTTCCGATTTTAAATCTGTCCCATTTGTATTTATCATACTGAGTTGGATTCTTGGTCGGATTGAGGTTCTCCGGTCGTGTATTTTGGTCTTCGAATTTCTTTATTATCGACAAGGATCAGTTTCATCGAGGTCCATTTCTTCTACCGAATCTTTATTTTATCTTGACTTTTTTTAGTGATGTTGTGGGTGTGGATGATTTATTTGTTGTGTGTTTGGTTTGAATCTTCGTTGTTAGTGTTTGTTTGATGACTGTGACGTGGTGATATGTTTCGATATTATGTTGGAGAAATCGCGATTACCGTGGTTGATTTGATTGAGACTTATTTAATCATGTTGGTTGAAATAAATTTGGGGACGAGAATCGAAAATTGATAAAAGTAACTATTATGATATTTTTGATACATTGTTGATGTTGAATGCGGTATGTTGTCGAGCGGGTAGGCAAGTTTAGGATTGGTGTAATGTGGGAATGATTGGAATATTTGTTGAATGTTTTGTTTATCGTATTTGGAAAGTGTATTTATTTAACCGGGGAATAACCCGAGGTAATTTGTATTTACTCACCGGGGAATGCCCCGAAGAATTTTGTACACTAAGGATGCTCGTGATCAAGGCCTGAGGCATCGGGTAAAGCATGGTTTAGGACTAGTGTAGGTTATTTCAGTATTTTTATTTCGGGTTGTAATAATTGGACTGGACTTTACATTTTTGTCTTGTTTTGTTATTGTTTGATTATTTTGCGTGCTTTGTGTGGTTTATGCATTTGTAACGTCAATTTAGCCGATACGCTCTGCCAAGCGATCATGGTCAAACCACGGGATCGAGGGGTGCCTAACACCTTCTCGGTCAACAGAATTCCATAGTCGGAATCTCTGTTCCCAAACCATTTCAAGGAGTCAAATGGTTTTGGAAAGGATTTTCTAATGGTGAATTGGCACACCGGATTATGCCAAGTGGCGACTCTGAATAAACAATATAAATAGTCCTTTTTCGAAATAAATTTTCATCTTTGTCACTTAAATAATAAAACTCTTTCGAACTTAAAATAACCATTTTAGAGTACGTAAAAAAGGGGTGTGACAGCTTCTGGCGACTCTGCTGGGGACTTATGACAAGTTTTCAGAATTCGAGCTATTTTTGGAGTCGTATCGGCTTTGTTTGGTATTACGAGTGTATAAGCTTGTTTGTGATTTTGTTTGGGTTATTTTTTGCACTTTTGTGTGTTTTTCGTGCTCTTTGTTTATAGTATTTATCTTATGTGTTACCGCTTTATATCTGGCATCATGAGTCCACCCCCCGGCCTTCTTTCTGCAACAAGTCCGTAGTACACGTGTTGTACTCAACCTCTAGTTGAGTCACCCTTATTTTAGGGGGGAGCCGTCGGTGTTATGGAGTAGGTGGAAAGCAAAGCAGCCACTATCGACCATACGCTCCCCCGAACAGCCTTGTTAGTAAATCACAACGTAGGTCAACCTTTAGGTCATGCTTATGTGCATCATACGGAGACCTAGTGGGACCCACATGGCCCTTTGTAGAATACTTCCCTCTAAAGCATCCCTACGTGCTAACTGTTGCATTTTTAAGGGTAACGGGGTCATTTGACGGACTGATTATTGAAAAAAAAATTGTTAGGAGTAAGGTACGTAGGCAAAAACAAAAAAGAAAAAAAAAATAGAAAAAGTGAGTCGAAAAGAATGAAAAAAAAGGGAGGAATTTCGTAGTTTATTTTAGAATTCTTTATGGCTTTTGTTCTTCACAATCCAAAAACTCAAAAAGATTTATTTTTTACGTTTTGCATTTGTCTTCTCAAAATACCTTAAAAGCAAGAAAAAAAAGGGTTTTGTTTGCCTTTTCTACTTATTTGTTAAAAAAAAAAATCAAAAAATACCAAAAAGATTTTTTTTTTCCTTCATAATTGGTGGTGTCAGTCTTAGCTGGAAATCCAAAAGTTTTTCGTTTGTTTTTGGTAGTGTCTCCTAAGTTAGGGTCAATTTATTAGTTAATAGTTAGCCTAGGTCTCTCGCCCCGTAATCTAGAGTTGTTTGCCGAGTAGACTGATTTCGCTCAGTACTTCTGTTCGGCAAGTTGGAATCATGAATGTGGTCTGTCCCATCGACATATGTTTATGTCAAAAATCCCAAAGGATTGGGAATCTTCTACTCTTGTCGAATTTTTGAGGTAACGTCTCGTGTGTTATTACAGGATGGATTTATCCACCAAGTCTAGAGTTCTGATGGTTGTCAAGGTGCCCAAAAAGTTAATCAAATGGTGGGAAATGTTTAACTATGTTGATCAGCAGAAACTGGTTAAAATATTAGGTGGTCTTACGGAACTTCTGCATGTTAACCCTCGTCCAGATTTAATAGAGGCTTTGTTGACCTTTTGGGATCTGAATGGTTTGGTATTCAGGTTTGGGGAATGTGAAATGACTCCTACTTTGGCGGAAATATCTAGTTTGTTGCATTTGCCCTATATCGAGAAGGATATGATCCGAGCACGAAATCATACTGGCGTGAGATTTTTGCAGTCATGTGGTTTAAAAAGTAAGGGTATGTATTTGGGTTGTTTAAGTGATTCGTGGGTTTCCTTAGACTTTTTGTTCGCTAGATTCGGACCCTCGGAAGGTTTTGATTGCTTTTGGGATGAATTTCATGTGAC
>NC_061117.1:224669823-224670468 GCF_002878395.1 Capsicum annuum | reverse complement strand
AAGGAGATGTGGGAGAGAAAGCGTCTTGAAGTCTTCACCCTCGCTTTGTTAGGTACTTTAGTGTTTCCACTAGAAGAAAGACGTATTAATACCCGTTTGCAATCTGTGGTGATGACCCTATTTCATAAGGATCAAAACAACAAGGGCATTAATCAAAAGGGAAGGTTCACTCTCATACCCATGATCTTAATAGAAATATATAAGGCTTTAACCGAAGTGAAGGGGGAAGGAGATTCTTTGAGGGCAGTAACCTGATATTGCAGATATGGGTGACGGAGAATTTACATGCACCTTCTTTAGTTAGACCAGACGTGTTAGATCGTTGTATTCCCAATCGAGTGAAACCATGGACTCCAGGTTGCGTTTGGATAAATTCTCGTTACTCGTGGGAGTCGACGCTTAGATTGAATTTCTTGAGTCAAGAACCAGGGATAACGTTTTGTGGACTTATCTGTGGCTTCGCCCAAAGATAGTATTGTTGGGTTGTCAGACACAGCTCCCTTTAGTTGTGTTAGGGCTCAATTGCACTAGACCATACAATCCTTCTAGGGTAATGCGCCAGTTGGGTAGGCTGCAGGATGTGCCACCAGCAGTGGATCTTCTAAAGAATGTTGAGTACTTCAAGGACCAAGCCTTAGGTGAGAG
>NC_061117.1:224663288-224669723 GCF_002878395.1 Capsicum annuum | reverse complement strand
AAAGTACGAGCAGTTTTGGAAGCATGCAACAAAGCTAGGTGTGGACACGCTCAAAGAAAGTTTGGATAATCCGGGCCACACTCAGGGATATGAGGTCTGGCTTCAATCTATCCCTCGGGGTATCAGTCAACCCTTACCAGCACAGCTCAGAGGGAGAATACAGGAAGAATGCATAGTAGACGACCATCAGGATGAAAGTGTAGGGTTCAAAGGGGAAACACTGAGAGTTTAGTTAGCAGATTTGTTCAAAACGGTAGAAAGGTGTCAGAATAATCTTTCCAAGTGCACTCCTCATGAAGCAGGAATACGGGCCCGAAGCTTCTTCCCCGGTATCAGGGTGTCTTTACAGGATATGCTACAAAGTTTGAATGAGAGAAAGAGAACTTCAGAGGCAGGTCCATATCAGCCAGGGTTATCACGCAGAGCACCAGTCTGAAAGACCATTTCCTATCTTATTTCAGTTTGAGTCTTTTATGTGTGTCATCGTAGGGTGGTGTCTACTTTAAGTCGAAGTCAAGTTGTTTTGGTATTAAGGTCTTTATTAGTAATTTCACCTATGTCGTCTTAGGGGTCTAGAATGTCATTTCGTATTTGTTGTTTAGTTTTAAAGTGGTCCCAAACTTTTGTACGTCTTTGTAGTTTTCTTTCTTCAAAATGTTATGATGTTACGTCTTTCCTTTGTTTATTTATTTTCGTTTTTGTAAAAAAATAAAAATGGGTAATGTTTATGCACATGCTGCCCGAACTACGCAAGATCTAATTCATGTACAACATGATACATAGGCAACCTACTTTTGGGTTCGATCTAATCATTTTGTTTCGTTGTTTTTCATTATTTTTCCCATTTTAAAGAAAAACAAAATCTATAAAGAATGATAAAATAAAGGTAGATAACGAGAGAAAAGAAAAGAATAGAGATGGATACGAAAAAATAATAATAATAAGGAGCGTAGAAAAAAAGTGTAGACAAAAATCAGGATGATGTTAAAATGAGCTCGCTACCCTCAAAAGCTGGTAGAAATGAACATGAATTTAGGACAATTTTACCAATGTGATTCCCATGTTTGTTGTGTGCCCTAATCCTAACGGATGTCATCTTTGATGAGCATGTTCTTTCAGATAACAGTGGTAGGTTTGCAGCACTCTGGCTAGTCACCCATACTTCACTAGATCCAAAGCAAAGCTCGCCATGGCTAGCAGGGAGATTGAAAATTCGCTCATTGACCTGGATCAGGATCACAGGGAAGAAAGTTCTGAACACAATGATGAGGTAGTAAGGCTCAGGCAACAATTGATAGATTTGCACCGGGCATGGGCCAGCGGAATGCCTTCTCCTCCGTTCCCTGAAGATCTTGGGAATATCTCTAACTGCCCACCGCTCTCTCAGGCACAATTCTCTGTTCCTACTGAGTCACCTGAGCACGCGCCAGGATTCACTCCGCGACATTATTATCCTGACAGTTTTGGTGTGCCCTTGGCAGCTCCCCAATCAAAACCCGCTGCTCAGCCAGCGCCACCGATCACACCGGTATTCGTGGCTCCGCCACCATATGAAACTCCCATATATGCTGTGCACCCCACAATGAGGCTTCCTAGGTCTGCCAGTAAGCCAGTACTGAAGGTTCTAGATAGTCAGTATTATACCCCTGAGCCTACTTTGCAAATGAATGAACTGTATGGGTACACTCAGCCGCCTGCATTTCCATTTGATACAGAGAAACCTGTCGCAGCAGAGGAACATGATATCATAGCCCGAAAATTGAAAAGTTTAGAACAAGCTATAAGGAATTTGCAAGGAATCGGATATTATAAGAGTGTTTCCTATAAAGATCTTTGCATGTTCCCAGACATCCACCTTTCCCCCGGTTTCAAGATGCCTAAGTTCAAAAAGTATGCAGGACACGGTGATCCCGTTACACACTTGAGACGTTATTGCAACCAGTTGAGGGCTGCAGGAGGAAAGGAAGAACTGCTCATGACCTTCTGTGGCGAGAGTCCTTCAGATCTGGCCTCAGAATAGTTTATCGATCGAGATATCGATAAATGGAGCAGCTGGGATGATTTGGCTTTTGAATTTGTTCAATATTTTCAGTACAACATTGACCTAATTCTGGACGAAAAATCCTTGGTCAACATAAAGAAAAAGAGCACTGAAAGTTTTAGGGAATACACGATAAGGTGGCGTGAACAGGCCGCCAGCGTAAAGCCTCCAATGAAAGAAAGTAAGTTGGTAGAAGTTTTCATTCAGGCACAGGATGAGACCTATTTTCAGCATTTACTTCCGGCAATGGCAAAATATTTTATGAAAGTCCTCAAAATGGGAGAGATGATAGAGGACAGAATTAAAACCGGCCGAATAGTAAGTTTTACCGCATTAAAATCCACCACACAAGCGATTCACGGTGGATCTGGTGCATTTGGAGGTAAAAAGAAGAAAAAGGATGTAGCGACTATCGTAGCTGGAACCCATTCCTATCTCAAAAGACCACCTCGCCCCTATCCCCAATCCCAAGCCCAAGTCTACACCCAAGCTCCATATATTCCTCCCCACCATTACTACTCTCCACAAAATCCTTTCTATTCCATTCCACCACCCCCGTACCCAGTATATAGCGCGCAGCCATATGCCCAAACCCCTTCTTACCCGCAATGGCACGCGCAAGCTCCACAAAATCGCCCATTAGCTCCACCAAATTACCAAAACCCCTCCAGACCCAGTTTTTAGCCTAGGCCTGAGTATAAGAAGGAGAAGGTGGTCAAAAACCAATTCACACCTCTTGGGGAGTCATATGCTAGCTTGTTTGATAGGTTGAGAAAGTTGAAGGTTTTAAGCCCAATTCAAGGAAGGCTTTCAAATCCGCCGAGGAATCTCGATTATTCTTTAAGGTGTGCATACTGTTCTAATATGCCAGGCCATGATATCGAGAAATGCTGGCATCTAAAGAGAGCTGTCCAAGATTTAATTGACACAAATCAGATGTTGGTCCAGGCCTTGGAGGGTCCAAACATTAACCAGAATCCGCTGCCAACCCATGCTGAAGCCAATATGTTAGAATTGATATATGATGGGAAAGAGTCTTCGAGAGGTTATAAGCCTATTGTCAAGATACAGACCACTGAAGAGAAATCGGTGAATATAGCGGAGTCTTTGAAAGCAATGTCATTGAACTGGGAAGGAATGAGAGAAGATAAAGCCCAAGAAAGCACAAAGAAACCCCTGATCACAGTACAAGGTGCCATAAGGCATGTTGATTCAAGTCAGGATAAATCTAAGTTGACAGTGGTGGGAGCTCTGAGTCAGCTCATCTTGACGGTGAAAGAAGCACTAGCAACGCCTATTGTCCTCAAACCGGTGACCCAACCTCCAATAGTTGATACGAAAAGGATTCCCTAGAATTATGGGTGGACTATGATGACCTATCATGGGAAAGAAGTTGTGGAAGATGTAGATTAGGTAAGGGGTTTGACTAGGTCAGGAAGATGCTTCGTGCTTGAAAGCTTAAGAAAGTCCAAGCCAACGGTGAGTGGACCGTCATCTATCAAAAAGCCTATCACTGAAGAAGAAGCCGAAGAATTTTTGAAAAAGATGAAATTGCCAGAGTATTCAATATTAGATCAGTTGAAGAAGACCCCTGCTCAAATTTCCCTTTTATCTTTGCTGTTGCACTCCAAGGAGCATCGTGATATTTTACTAAAGGTATTAAATGAAGCATATGTTCCAAGGGAGATTACAATCAGCCAACTTGAGAAAATGGTTGGAAAAATCTTTGAGGTCAATCGGATTAGCTTTTCTGACGATGAATTGCCTGTTGAAGGTACAAGGCATAATCGGGGCCTTCACATTACAGTGAAGTATGAAGATTTCTACGTCACTAATGTTATGATTGATGGAGGTTCAGGTGAAAATATTTGCCCTATTTCTACTTTGCAAAAGTTGAATATTGGTATTGATAGGATCAGGCCCAACAATATATGTGTTAGGGCTTTCGATGGTGCAAAATCAAATTCCATTGGTGAAATAGAACTAACGTTGACCATAGGGCCTGTTGAGTTCGCCATAGAGTTTCAAGTATTGAGTGTAGAATCCTCTTACAATCTGTTATTGGGAAGGCCGTAGATCCACAAGGCCAAGGCGGTTGCATCTACACTGCACCAAATAATTAAGTTTGAGCATGACAAGAAAGAAGTAGTTATTCATGGTGAAGGAGATTTGTCAGCTTACAAAGATTCTCCCTTGTCTCTTATTGAAGCAAATAACGTTAAGGAGACATTCGTCTATCAAATTTTTGATACAGTGCCAGTGAATCGTATCCTTTAATGACATGCTATACCGGGACCGCAATTGTCTTCTTCTTCTATCATGATGGTGAGTGAACTTTGGAAATACGAATTTGAGTCAGGAAAGGGTTTGGGAGCGTCTCTGCACGGTATAGTTCATCCCGTATGTCCGAGTGAGAACGTGGGCACGTTTGGTCTAGGATTTGAGCCTACAGCTGAAGATCTGAAGAAAGCCAAGGGAAGGAAAAAGGAAACATGGTCACTCCCTCGCCCAATGCCACTACTCAGTGAATCATTTGTTAAGAGCAGTGTCAAGAAGCATGGGGAATTTGAAGTTGAATTGGTTGATGACTTCCAGAACCTTTTTATTGAAGTTGATATGGTCGAAGCAGGAGAAGGTACCAGTATGGCAGACGTGCAATTCATAAGTCCAGCGGTCCGGCTCAATAATTGGGAAGTCACTCCTCTCCACGTCATGAGGGAGTTTTGGTAGTTTATTTTGTTTTTCTTTCTGTTTATCCGAGTTATTTCAGGGTTGTAATTCGGATTTTAGTTTGTTTATATTATGTTGGCATCTATGTTTAAACCCTTCTATCTTTTATTTAATGAAATGCAATGTCCCTTTTATTTCGTGTCTAATATATTTTATTTTTCTTTTCTTACACAATTTTCTTTATGCTGATTCTAATGACATGACATGCATGCGGAATTTTCAGCCTGACCTTAAAATCCAAACTAATCAAGATGTAATGAAGAAGGATGGGGAATATGAGGAAGAAAAAGCACTAGAAGAAATAAGCAAAGAGTTGGAACAGTTTGAAGACAAACCGAATCCTAATTTGAATGAGACTGAGCCAATAAATCTAGGGGATCAAGAAGATGTTAGGGAAACTAAAATCAGTGTACATATTTTTCCACAGCTAAAAGATGAAATAATTCAAGCATTAATGGATTATAAGGATGTTTTTGCATTGTCTTATGATGATATGCCTGGTTTAAGCACTGAATTAGTGGCTCACAAATTGCCAACTGATCCCGCATTCCCTCCTGTCAAACAGAAGTTGAGAAAGTTTAAAACGGATGCAAGTATTAAAATAAAAAAGGAAATCATGAAACAACTTAAAGTCAAAGTAATTCGAGTGGCTCGCTATCTCATGTGGTTATCCAATGTTGTTCCCGTACCAAAGAAAGATGGCAAAATTCGAGTGTGTGTTGATTACCGTGATTTGAACAAAGCCAGTCCGAAAGATGATTTTCCACTACCCAACATTCACATTTTGTTAGACAACGGTTCTAAACACGAGGTCGCCTCTTTTGTGGATTGCTATGCCGAATATCACCAGATCATTATGGATGATGATAAAGCAGAGAAGACGTCTTTTATCACACCATGGGGAACTTATTGTTATCGAGTGATGCCATTCGGTTTGAAGAATGCTGGAGCAACATACATGAGAGCCATGACCACTATGTTTCATGATATAATGCATAAGGAGATTGAGGTCTACGTGGATGATGTGATTATTAAGTCGAAAAGTCAGGCCGACCATGTTAAAGATTTAAGAAAGTTCTTTGAAAGGCTTCGCAGGTATAATCTCAAACTCAACCCGGCAAAATGTGTATTTGGAGTTCCATCTGGAAAGCTGTTGGGGTTTGTAGTCAGCCGTCGGGGAATTGAATTGGATCCCTCAAGAATCAAAGCCATTCAAGATTTGCCCCCGCCCAAGAATAGAACGAAGGTGATAAGTTTGCTTGGTAGACTGAACTACATTAGCAGGTTTATTGCTCAACTCACAACCACTTGTGAACCCATATTCAAGTTGCTGAAAAAGAGTATTGCGGTAAAATGGACTGAAGAATGTCAAGAAGCATTAGATCGAATCAAAAGATATTTGTCAAATCCTCCCATGCTGGTACTTCCGGAGCCTGGTAGGCCTTTGATCTTATATTTATCAGTCATGGACAATTTTTTTGGTTGTGTCCTGGGTCAACATGATGTCATAGGCAAAAAAGAGAAGGTTATTTATTATCTTAGCAAGAAGTTCACCGCATATAAGGCCAGGTATACTCTTCTTGAAAGGACGTGTTGTGCCCTAACTTGGGTAGCACAAAAGTTGAAGCACTATCTCTCATCCTATACTACTTATCTCATCTCCT